>NW_019174365.1:4930854-5017227 GCF_002260705.1 Seriola dumerili | reverse complement strand
CACACACACACACACACACACACACACACACACACACACACACACACACACACACACACACACACATACATACCTGTCCATCCTAGCTGTATCAAGGTGTGTTTGTCTTTCCCTGCCCACTGGTTTAGGTCCTCCCAGAGCAGGTATTTCCCTTTCTTACCCACAGACACACACACACATACACACATACACAAGAGCTATAGAGGGGGGCTGTCTGTGGGCCGAGTGTGTGAAGCACTTGCATTGATAACCTGCAGCTCAGAGTCACTCAGTCTCACTTTGTGGCTGTCCCCCTTGCCTGGAACTCCCTTCGCCCTGCTCTGTCTCCTTTCTGGCTTCTCAATCCAGGACCGTCTGCGGACGTGCTCGGACCCCCACGTTAAGTCGTCACCCTTCTTTCGCTGTCACCATGACGCCTACCCCACCGCTGTTCCTGCTGCTGCTTGGCCTAATAGGAGCTCATGCCACTGTGGACCTCCGCACAGCCGCCGCCATGGGTAAGAATGATGACCTTTAACCCCTAAAGTTGATCTTTTAACACTGGTTTTTACTTGTTATACTAAATGTGAACTCTGACAAAAATTACCCTCAGTGTAGAATACTTTCATAATGCCTGACTGAAGTCTGATCTCAACAGACAGAGGTAAAAGATAACTCTTCTAAAAGTCCATTTGTGTAAGTGGTGAAGGACCCAACTTTATTTCTTGTCTGTGTTCAGTCTTTACCATGTTTCCACGGAGGCGTGATGTGTATGAACGAGTTGCTTCGCATGGAATAAACTCCCAGAGGTGACAGAACTGATGGAGAGGAGTGGAAAAAATTCAGTTTTTATTTAGTTTTAATCCTGTGTTATATGGAATTTAAGTAAGTAAGTTACAAACATAATTCTACAGTTGTTAGTGTTTTGGACATTTATTGATCATTTATTTGGAGTGTTTTGTTGCTGGTGTTTTAAAGGCTGGTTTCAAGTAGTGTAAATGTACAATTTGGATGTCTACTTCAGGATGTGTGACAGTTGGTGCTCTGTGCTGATGTGTGTGTGTGTGTGTGTGTGTGTGTGTGTGTGTGTGTGTGTGTGTGTGCATGCGTGCAAGACAGTATCAGAAGTTGGTAGGCGGAAAATCTGGAGGGAGGGAGAGAGGTGAAGGGTGAGAAGGGAGATCAGTGATGTTTAACAGACACTGGAAGTTGTAGTGAACAAATTAGTTTATCAAAGCCACAAATGCCTGAACTCACTGAAAATCCTACCAATGCTTTATTATTATCAGACTGTCACAAAAATCAGTTCTCTATCACACACCTGATGTAGCTCTGTCAGGTGTCTTCAGTTGAACAGATAGAGTATTTTGCGTCGATATAATTTAAATTAAAAAACATCTTTAAGTTCCACTTTTTCTGAGCTTTTACTTAAATTCTAACAACATCTGATTTTCTTCCTTAGTGGATTGAATTTTTCTGAGTTGTCAAATAATAATAATTTATTAATATTTTTACTTAGGATGTGTGGGAGGCTTTTAAAAATATATTTAAAGCTGGCGGCCTCTCATTTCATCTCTCCTTCATCCTTGTTTTTCTGGCCAAGCTTTTCTCCATCTCTCCCTCCACCTTTCCCTCTCTCCACCCCTGTTGCCTCTTTGCATCCTGTTTCTACCTACCTTCCCTCATATACATCTCACCGACCTCCATCACCCCTACCCTCCCCTTTTCCTCTCCCTACCTCCTTTTTCTCCATGCTCCGCCCCCCTCCCCCTTTTCTTCCTCCTTCAGTAACTCAGTTTCTATATCATCAATTACATATCTGGAATAGTTTTTATATATACATTTTATAAAACTATTCAAATTTGATTACATGATAATGACATTTCTCTGTCTCTGTGCAGCGGCAGGTTTGTGCAAAACCCGTCCCACAGACCTCATCTTCATCATTGACAGCAGTCGAAGCGTTCGTCCTTCAGAGTTTGAGCAAGTCAAGGTCTTCCTGGCTAAGGTCATTGAGGGGCTAGATGTTGGACCCAACGCCACCCGCGTGGGAGTTGTAAACTACGCCAGCCGCGTAAAGAACGAGGTATGGATATGATTTATTAACATGTAATCACATTTTTTTGTCATTTGTTGAGCCATTTTATGTCACAGATCCCAGCTGATCCTGCCATTATGCAACTGTAGGTGTCTCTTAAGACTCATCGCACCAAAGCTGGACTAGTTAAGGCTGTGACCAAGATCGAGCCCCTGTCCACTGGAACAATGACTGGTCTGGCCATCCAGTTTGCCCTGAATGTGGCCTTTAGCGAGGGTGAGGGCGCTCGTGTCAAATCTCCTGATATCAGCAAGGTCAGATACACATTTCACATTCACTCTCTCGCCACATTTCATAATTCTGTTCATCATACTTTATCTAACTTTGCACCTCTTTCATTACAGGTTGCCATTATTGTGACAGACGGGCGTCCCCAGGACAATGTGAAAGATATAGCTCTGCGTGCACGAGAAGCCGGCATCGAGATTTTTGCCATCGGTGTGGGACGTGTGGACATGAGCACTCTGAAGCAGATGGCCAGCGATCCTCTGGACGACCACGTGGACTACGTGGAGAGCTACAGCGTCATTGAGAAGCTCACCAAGAAGTTCCAAGAGGCCTTCTGTGGTAAGTTGGGAGGAGAAGGAAGAGGAAGAGGGAAAGATGAGGGATGTTGTTTTGGATTATGTTTAGAGGCAGAAAAGAGGGATTAGTCCTTAGTGAAAGAAATAGTCAGGGATGGCTGAGTGGAAATTCTATCAGGGTTGGACAATCATTATCCATGCCTTCATCCCCATGGAGAGAGCTGTCTGCTGGCCTCCCTATACTGAGGGTAAGGTGTCAGGACTGTCATCTTTTCATTCCAGTTTATTGTTCCCTCCCTTTTGTCCTCTGCTCTTCCTCAACAAGACTAGAGTATATTCATTCAGCCATGCAAACTCATTAAATATTCCCGTTGCACGAGGGCATTAGGGCCGGAACAACCTTTTGGAACGAAAATTCGCTCCTGTTCCTCAGTCAACTCTCACATAACCGAGAGGCGAGACTGATCTATCTGTAATTACCGATCCATTAGTGACAATCATTAAACCTCTAATTAGTGATGCCCTTCGGCGCTCGCAGTCTGCGGCAGTTTTGACTGCTGCCTGCCACTCGCTTTGCAGCAGCCAGTACTTGCTGCAGATGTTTCGTCCAAGGGCAGAGCTGCATGATCGCAGTGTTGGATTGTTATTGGACGAGCCTGAGCATCACATTTAGAAACCGACAAAGAGATGTTGTTTATCTAAGGCTACTCCAATCTTTTCCACCTGTTTGTTTTAAGGATCCACTGGATTTATGCATCACGCACGCAACAAATTGTTGAGGTCAACTGCAGGTCTCAGTGGATCATTAAAAATTAATGCTAGATTTTCAAACTGACATAGTTTCATTCTCTCCTCCTAACCCCAACCCCCCCACCCCCACCCCCCCTTTGTGTGTGTATATGCCCCTACATATTTACTGTGTGTACGTGTGTGTTCTGCATGCACACACACACACAGTGTCGGACCTGTGTGCCACTGGGGATCATGACTGTGAGCAGGTATGCATCAGCAGCCCTGGATCATACAAGTGTGCCTGCAAAGATGGCTTTACCCTCATGGACGATGGTCGCAGCTGCAGTGGTGAGTGCGTGTATGTGCATGTATGACGGTATTTGTCCAAGCGTGATCATTGTGCTACCACACTAACATGCCCTGTTGTTTTTGTGTGTGTCTATGTGTGTGTGTCTGATATCGCCAGCTTGCAGCAACTCTGCGACAGATGTGGTGTTCCTGATCGATGGCTCTAAGAGCGTTCGTCCTGAGAACTTTGAGCTGGTCAAGAAGTGGATCAACCAGATCATCGACAAACTGGATGTTTCTGACAACAAGGCTCATGTTGGACTGGTGCAGTACTCCAGCTCAGTCAGACAGGTATGTGTCTGTTTTTCATTTACAGGATCACCAAAATAAGGCACTTCCTTCCCTCCCTTATCAGCGTCCTGTCCTATCCTCCCACAGGAGTTTCCCCTGGGCCGCTTCAACAACAAGAAAGACCTGAAGGATGCTGTCAAGAAGATGGCCTACATGGAGAGGGGAACCATGACAGGTCAGGCCCTCCGTTATCTGTTAGATAACAGCTTCAACGCGGGTCAGGGCGCCCGGCCTGGAGTCGCCAAGGTGGGCATCGTCTTCACTGACGGACGCAGCCAAGACTACATCGGAGACGCCGCCAGGAAGGCCAAGGAAAATGGTAAGAGGGACAGTAAAGATTATGTCAAAATACATGAGTGTAGTGTAAGTGAACTAATAAAAAAACCCACATAAGGCAGTCAGATAAGGGAACCATGTGTGTCTATGTTGCAGGCTTTAAGATGTATGCTGTTGGAGTGGGCAATGCAGTGGAGGATGAATTGAAAGAGATTGCTTCCGAGCCAACTGGAGAGCACTACTTCTATACCGCTGACTTCAAGGCTATGACCCAGATCGCCAAGAAGCTGCAGATTAACATCTGCCAAGGTCAGAAGTTGCCATTAAATACAAACATTAATAAATACTTGCATATTACTTGTTTTACATAATTACTTCACTATACATACTGGTACAGTAATTCAAAACTTGAACTTATGCTTTCTGATCCCACAGAGGAGGACCCTTGTGAGTGCGACTCCCTTGTTAAGTTCCAAAAGAAAGTAGAAGACGCCCTACAGGCACTAACAAAAAAATATATCCTTTACAACAGGTGAAATAGTGTGAGAATATGATGTTGGGTGGGTGGTGGGGGATAGTCATCGTTGCTCTCCTTGACAAAATCTTACTAGAGAGTATGTCGAAGAGGATCGCCTTGCTGGAGAACAAAATCGTCTGAGGACTCACATCCCACTTTCCCCTATCCATCAGCACACTCATCCACGTACACCAACAAACACACACACAAACAATTTTTACTTCCTGTAAAATACTGAAGAGGAACCCGTGTGCGTGTGTGTGAACCCTGACCTCTGCTTGTCTCCTGAGCTCTACCAAACCACCCCTGCCTCCTCCTTTCTCTGCCTTACCTCTTCAACCCTTGGGTCTCCTGGGACATGAAGCGCCGGTTGCCATGGGGACCACACCTCTGTGTGTGTGTGCGCTCCGAAGGTCATCCTCCATAGCCAGCCTGTGTGTTTGTTAATAAAACTCTTCCCTCATAGGGAAATGGTGACGGTACACTGAAGGGTTTTTTCTTAGTTGCTGCCATAATGTTGAACCTTCCCAAACCCCAAAGAGCCTGTGTCTTGTCATGTCAAATGGAGCAGCACATCACCTTCACTTGTTTGTCTGTTTATATGTCACTGTCATCTTTCCTTCTCTCTCCCTCATATCTGAAGGCCCTCTTAACTTTCCTCTCTTACATCCACACAATATTATATACAATATATATATATATATATATATATATATATATATATATAAACATATATATACAGGTAAATTAATATAAGATATATGTCTGATAATAAGGGTACACCATTGATGTTTTTTATTTTCCTAAATAAAGGTGATTCAGGAAGTAAATATTATAAAATTGTGAAACTATTGTATTCCAAATTAACATTATAGACACATGCATGCACAGACACAAAGAATTATACACGAATGCACATGCTTTCAGTAAATTTAGCATAAAGGAGTACATAAAACATACAATATCTCTTTGGTCTATGGCTCCAAAAGGTGAGTTTTAAGTATCATGCGGGCTGGATGGGTGTTTCCAGCAATAAAGTGAACGCTTTCAATTCATTGCCAAATTGCATTTTTGGTAAAAAAGTATTAAGTACATTTAAGTGCTAAAATGCTTCCCAAATGATTGGGGCAAAATCAAAGTTGGATCCACAGTCTAAAAAAATGTACCACTTCATAAGAGTGCAGCCATGGAAGTAATGTAGTGCTGAAATAAACAGTATTTATTTGTCTGACACAAAATGAACCCCTTAGCCTGTAATTTTGCTAAATGATTATTTGTAAGTAATTGATTTGAATTGATTTAATTTATTGTGTTTCAAGTAATTAACAAATAGCTGCAGAATTATAAATGCTAAATTTGCTGCTTTTTGCTTTTTTTGGATGACAATTTAAGCGATAACCTCATAGGCTCTGGTAAGTGTGATTGGCATTTGCCATCAGTGTTGATATTCTATATACTAGGCCTACATAATGAATTGATTATTAAATAAATAAATGGGAAATAAAAGTAAATACCTAGCAACAGTTATGTTAAAATAATGACAGGAAAAAGCTGATATCAAATACTGCAGACACAGATATGTACAACAGTTTTTATATAATCAATTTTCTGTTAGTTTTAGTATAACACATGGTAACACAATTAAGACTTTAAATGGGGAAACATTTTACAAAAACGCAAAATACACTAGTAAATCAGCAACAGGTAATAGAAGTGTATGCCGGGGAACAGCACACTCCTGATAATTTAAATGCATAAAAAATTATTTAAATAGTGCATATATATAAGTATTGATAAAAATGGAGAAGATGTACCGTGTTGTGCGGCTCATTAGTGGAAAGTTTCGCTACGTCACGATGACGCTACATATGAGGGAAAAAGCTCTCCTGAACAACTGATCCAAACCAGCGACTGAAACCTGCAAATTTCTCTCGGTGCCCCATGCAAGAAGAATTTAGACTTAAATTGGATTGTGCTGTGTTTGGGACGTCCAATACAAATACAAAACACCGAGTCAAAGTGCTTTTTGTCATCGACCCATCGTCAGATGCGCCGCTGAAACACTTTGCAGCATCTGCTAACAGCGGCTAGGCTAGCTCAGCGAGCTAACCGGCAGACCGTCTCTACGGTCAGGTAGCCCGCTATGAAAAAGGGGAATACCCGGTTGCTTTGAAGGTTGTCCGTCTTCGTTAATGATTTGTGGAACAGATGATTGCGCAGTGAACTAAAACAGGCAACAGAAAACTCAAGTATTTGGCAGCTTAGAAAACCAACTCTTGTATCAAGCTAACGTTAAATAACAGCTAGCAGTAACGGTAGGTAACTCAGCCCAGGTGTTTCAACTATCAGTCCGAGGAGCTTCTTGCACCGAGACAAGAGATGGCCAGTAACCCCGCAGCAGGCTTTACCTGCCAGGCTAATGGACAAAACACACCGGGACGAATGTCCGGTTCTGGCTCCTCATGTCGCTACCAGTCCGAGTCAGAGCCCGACGTTGCCGCGATTGTGAAAAGCTTAGCACGGCTGTGCAGCAGGGACGAGGAGGAGCGGGCATCGGCTCTGGAGGAGCTGAGCCAGGGGATTCTGGAATGTCTAGGACTGGACCGGCCCGGTTCGGCACGGCTGAGTAAACAAACTCTTTTGCATCTGCTTCGGCTGTCCCGGTCATGTCCGCTGCAGGAAGTACGGGGAAGGGCTACAGAGTTGCTGCGGACCGCACAGGTAATGTTGGGACACTGTTCGTCTCTGCTCCATAATGTTTACAGACCTGCAGGAACACAGAGGGGTGGGGGGGTGGGAGATGGGGGCAGCAATGGGGCTGATTTTCTGACACCAAATAATAGGCAGGATTATGTTATATCTTTGTGACCATGGCTTTTGCTTTTTTGATAAATTAGGTCAATGATTGATCAATAGACGTGATAGCCCTGCAGCCGATCAGCTGCTGCTATCAGCTGATTCCATTTTTCTGTCAGATTGCGGGTTATTACATCAGACGTTGAACCGTAGGAGGTGATGCAAGACTCGGCTGCGGTGTGCACAAACAAGCAGACCGGACACGCCCCCTCCTGGTGCCCTGAAAAACACACCAGACACACCCCCGAACCTCCTCAGCCACTGGAGCGTCTAGAGATAAAAAACAAAGTTAGAATGCGTTTTCATTCACAGTTTATTTGACTTCTCTGTTGGACATAGCAAGTGGTGGCTTTTTTTTCCGATGATGTCGGTGAGTTTTAGACGTAGTTTGGTTAAAATTGTGCGCAATTTTTTGAGCTGTAAGTTATGAAACGAGTCTCTCCAGTTACAGGGCAGCTGCCATGGTAGGTCTGGTCAAGTTCAAGGGGTTTGCAATTATTTTCGTTTATCTTAAAAAAAAAAATCTACATGAAATATTACAGAGCTGTTAAATATTATCATTAAAAGTTGTTAATTCACTCACAGTCAAACCTTATAGTTACATTGTTTACTCAAAACATGAAATTGAGTCATGTATAAACCCAGAGAGTATGAGTGAGTATAAGACGCTTTAAAGTGAAGCTGAAACTGTCCTAGTCCAGCTTTCAGTTATGAGAATTTGTCCTTTTACTATGTGAAACTCAAAAACAGGTTTTTAAGTTCTGAACTGTTGATCAGACAATACAAGCAATTTGATGACATTAACATGAAAATAAATTAATCATTTCATTGATTAACATTCTTTATCTTCCTTCTTACCATAGGAACAAGGAGTTGCAGTCCCTCGGGCTCTGGCCTCAGGTCCAAGTGCCTTTATTCCTGCAAAACAGGTGTGTATGACTTATTGAAGTACATTTGTTCATCCAGTATTTATTATAGGTTTTGCAGTATGAAATGCATGAACTGTCATTGATGTCCAAATTAAAACATGTATTAGTATGCTTATTTCTGAATTTAAAAATTGGTTCCACACTGGATCAGATTTCTTGTTATCTTTTGTTGGGAAAATCATTCACATCCTCTTTTATTCATGTACCACATATTTGATTAGATATAATACTAAAGAGTTGAAGAAGTAGTGTGACTAATTATTCTGCTGCAATACTGTAATGAGTCTTGCTTCATGTCATCAAGAGCAGCAACACCAGAGATGTGTTGCCAAAGCTGATGACTGAAAATGCTGATTTCTTATGTGACTCACACCAGGCGTTCCACAGGCAAAAGTGGGAGTGTTGTATCAGCCCAGAACATTTTCGGACTCATAAGCCTGCTTGTTTCTGGCCATAAAAAAACATTTTTGCGTGAATCCTTGCCAATGTGTCCTCAGACATGGTCAAAATATAATTTGAGGTTAGTTGGTAGGGAATCAGTTGTCTTCCTTTTCCTCTTTTAGATGTTGAAAGAAGAGTCAGACCAGGACATCCTGATCGAATCCTTTCTTTCTCTGGGCCGTGTGGACCACATCGCCATGGTGATGGCCCTGCACCCTGCCTACCTCAGCTGCTTCTTGAGGACCCAGCATGCTTTGTTGGAGCTTGATGGCCCCTTGCCCCGACACTGGAGACATTACATTGCTGTTATGGTAAGAAAATCACAACATATGATTGTTAACTAGTGACACCTTTCAGAACTTTCTGATCCATCTTCTGGACCTGATGTACATTCCTGAAAATAAAGACCACAACTACAGTATATCTTGAACACAATAAATAACTCTCAAAGAAAATACAGAAAATTTCAGCAAGAAATTTGACTTTTTTGCAATCAGCTGAATATTAAGTTGAGTTAATGTTTTGTGTGACATCAGTTGGAGTTGTTTGCTACATTAGATTTGTTGTATATGATTTGCATTGCATAGATAGAGCTGTACATACACAATGAACCATTAGGAGACAAGGTGAATGCAAATGAATCAAATAAATATTTGTTTACATTGTTCTTGGCTACAAACAGGAATGTTGTGGGTTAGATTGTCCAACATGTCAATGCTGTGTTGGCAGTGATGCTGTAAACAAGTCCTTCCCAATCAAATTTATAAGACAACGCAAGTAATTCTTTGGAGTAGTGACTGTTTTTGCCTTGTGTGTATTTGCATCTGCATTTATTCTTTTTGTATCAAATGGGGCTGATATAATAACAGCTATAAACGCTCTAAAGCTTGTAATTGGTTTGTGAAAGACCACAGGTACAGTGAGTCAAAATATTGCAGGGCTAATAGCTGAAACATTCTGAATAATGGCAAACTCTGCAGCTATCTTCTGTTTTTGTGACAGAGTCAACAATGCCAAAGTGTTTTTATGCCTTGTTTCTTACACACATTTAATAATTTTGGTTTTATGGTGGTGCTGTTATTCTTGCCTCCACTGGTAGTTGGACAAAACCATAATATTGCAGCTGTACAGTTATTGCTGTAATCTTGTTTTCCCTGCAGCCCATTGCTTTTACAGTTCCACTCAGTTCGGCTTTAGTGACCAATAAAAAAAGAATACATCCAGACAGGGTCACAGGCTGAAGTGGCCTTCTGAGTGAAGTGATATCACTACACCTTTGCTTTTCTACAATCCCAACAGAACCTTTCACTGTGCCATACCTGGATGCACACAACTGCAGCTAAAAAAAATTAATGAGTTTAAGTTTGATGTAGATGTGCCAGTTACAGTAGCAAGCACTGGCAGTCATGACTATTGTCAGCACTTGATTCTTAAAAAACCTTAAAGGGCCAGTGTTTAGGATTTATTGCCATCTAGCAGTATTTGCAGATTGCAATGAACTGAATACTACTCCCCTCATTCATCCCTTTCCAAGTGTGTAGGAGAACCTACACCCAACCTAGTGGTCTCCAGGTAACATAAAAACACAAAAAGCCCTCTCTGGAGCCACTGTTTGGTTTGTGTGTTCTGGGCTACTGTAGAAACATGGCTGGCTCCAGGAAAGAGGGGACGCTTCCTATGTGGATATGAAGAGCTCATTAGTTTCTATTAGTATGTGTTCTAATGAAAACACAATTATCAATATTATTAGATTTGAGATGTGGCTCACTCCTACATATCAAAGGATTTAAAAGTTGTACTCTAGAGGCCTAGAAAATGTATTCTTAAATTTCAAGTTTGTCTCCTGACTTAAGTTTCCTCTGAATAAAATTGACCTTTTTCTTCAGAAAATTGTCTGGTATGTGGAAAAAAAGTCTGCAGAGATCCAAATCAATGTTTGTGGGTAAATTAAAGACCACTATGGTTGTTAAAGTTGACTAACAAACAAAAACAAGCCTTTTGAAAATGAGAGAATGATAAATACTGCCTATGAAAAAAATGACAAAGATAGAAAAGTCAGGAAACCCAAAAATGTGGAAAACTAAAGAAAGATGACAGATGCAAAATGAATTTGGCAGGTCAATTTCTTCTTGAGAGTTATCCAGCTACTGGATCACAGTGAGCCACTAACAGGTCTGCCCAAGACTGTGGTCCTCCCATAAATATTTAATAACTCTCATTGCTTGTATATACATCACATTAGCTGTCCTTTCACTTGAGAAATGCCAGTCATTAGACACATAATCATCTACTGCTGGAAATGTTCTGGTGTGTTGCTTGATATTTATGAGCACAGACAGTTCATCTGAATTATGTACTTTTTATACACAGATCAGCGATCAAGCTTAGTTTTTAATGGATGGGGGTACCATGTTTATTCCTTCATGTATTAACTTGGTCTCTTGATGCTTCTGATGCTTCACAGGCTGCAGCTAGACACCAATGCCCATACCTGGTGCAGCAGCACAGTGCAGGCTTCCTGCAGGCTGGAGGAGAGGAGAGCTGGCTGAGCGGCCTAGAGCACGCTCCCACCAAACTCCGCAGCCTGCAAACACTCAACAAACTGCTGGCACACAGACCCTGGCTTATTACACTGCAGCACATCCAGGTCAGACACAACACCCATTCGCTCACTCACTCCCTGTGTCTCACTCACCAGTTATCATACTCGCATCATATACTGTAATAGTGATGTGGTTTAACACATTAGATTTTTCACTTAGGCTGTATCTAAAATGACTCTCTCACTGACTCACCCACTTCTCCCTACATAATAGACACTCAGTAGTTTATTTTATAGTGAGTAATAAATTGCTAATCATCATCATTTTGTGTCATCAGTGACAGGTGTAGTTCCACATCTATAAAGTGCAATCTATTGTGGGATTGTCATCAGAAAACCTTATTCGTTCTGTTATGAGACCACCATATAGAGCACAAGTTTGGACATTAAAAATGGCAGACACTGAATATTTAGCTGTAAAAAAAACAAAAAAACAAACAAAAAAAAAAAAACTCACAGATTTCATGGCACTGACTCCAAAAGTTGTTGATATTTCATCATCTACCCCTCTGTTCTGCAGGAGCTGGTGTGTCCTGGCGCAGAGCCCCGCTGGTCACTGGCTGAACTTATACATGCCGTGGTCCTGATGGCACACGCTCATTCGCTCTGCTCTTTCGTCTGGGGCTGCGGCTTAAACCCTGAACCTGACCACATCGGAGGTTACACCTTTCAACCTCCTTCACCCAGTCACCTTCCTCGTAGCCCCCACAGCCCAGCTCATGAGGACGGCAGGCAAGAGGTGAGCCAAGCAGTCATTTTTCACCACACGTCTGACAAGTCTAAAATGTCAACAGGACAAGGACGAAGAGGTGTTTGGTTCATTACAGTGTTGTTTCTACCAGTCATGCTGCTTTAGTAACAGTAGAGGACAGGGCACATTGATGATTTACTTACTCTTAAAAAAAAAAAAAAAAAAAAACATAGCATGAAGCAAGTTCTTCAAGCCCTTCTCTCTTTTCATCTTCTCCAGTTGGTTGATGGAGCGATGGAGGTGGAGGTGTTGATGAAGAGGATGGTCGAGCTGCAGCAGCAGGAGGAGGAGTGCACACAGGAGGAGATGGTCACTCGCTTTGAGAGGGAGAGGAGCGAAAGCATACCAACAGGTTACAAACATGCCGGCTCATCACGCTGTCATTCTCCTAGGTGATGTCTGTTTACTCACTTATTCCTATTTGTTGTGTTTGTTTAGCGGTGGTGCGGGGCGCTCCACCTGACCTGGTGCTGCACCTGGTGGAGGAACCGGAGTTCAGATATGAGGACTTTGCACCCAGAGGAGAGCAGGCACCACCCACTATGAGAGCACAGGTAATATGAAGCATTTTTTTGGTGTTAAATTTTGCACTTTTGCTGATAGACTACGACAAAGTCACAGTTGATGTATTTATTATTTGTACAGTGTGCTGAAATGGTTAGTTGAGTGACAGAACTTAAATGAACAGTTTTGATAATAGGTTGTCATTTTTGTTTGATAAATGGCTTAAATTATCAACCATTCACTGATTTCAGATTTCTGCTTCTCAAATGTGATGAGCCTGTTAATTGCGCTTGCTTAGTTTCATAGGCCTGTGTTGTTGATGTTGGTGACTTCTGTGTACAGGACTATTCATGGGAGGACCACGGCTTCTCTCTGGTCAACAGACTACTGCCAGACATGGGCCAGCTCCTGGATGAGAAATTCCAGGTATTATTAAATTTAATGTGATAGAATTACACTAATTAACACCATAAGTTTATAATAACTATACAAAACAGATGTGTGGATGACATGACATGTCGGCTCCAGAGAGTTGAAGTGAGTGATAAACAAAGTGAACAAACTTTGACTAAGAACGGGAAGAAATAGCATTGGTCTACATGTTTGTTACATAAACGGCTTAGTGTCTGGTGACTAAATGTTCACACCCACTGAGTATTTAATAAGGGACATCATGTTGATACTGGGTGGGGCCCCCTTTGTTCTCAAAATAGCCTCAGTTCTTCATAAGATAGACTACAAAAGAGATTCTGCTCCATGTTGAAATGATTGCATCACATCATTTCTGCAGATTTGTCAGCTGCACATTCATGATGGTAATCTCTTGTTCAACCACATCCCAAGGATGCTCCAGTGGATTCAGATCTGGTGACTGGGGAGGGCATTGGTGTACAACTCTGTCTCATGTTCATGAAACCAGTTTGAGACAACTTTTGCTTTGTGACATGATGCATTATCATGCTTGAAGTAGTCATTACAAGATGGTAAGCCGTGGCCATAAAGAGATGCACATGGTCAGCAGCAATACTCAGATAGGCTGCAGCATTCAAACCATGATTGATTGGTATTAAGGGGCCCAAAGTGTGCCAGGAAAGCATTCCCCACATCATTACCACCAGCAGCAGCAGCCTGGGCTGTTGACACAAGACAGGTTGGGCCCATAGATTCAGGCTGTTGACACCAAATTCTGACCCTACCATCTGTGTGGCTCAGCAGAAATCCAGATTCATCAGACCAGGATACTTTTTTCCAGTCAAGTGTCTGTTTTGGTGAACCTGTGCCCACTGCAGCCTCAGATTTCTGTTCTTGGCTGACTGGAGTAGAATCCAATGTGGTCTTGTGCTGTTATAGCCTCAAGGTTCGACGTGTTGTGCATTCTGAGATGCTTTTCTGCTCATTGTAGTTGTAAAGAGTGGTGATCTGAGTTACAGTAGCCTTTCTGTTTGCTCCAACCAGTCTGACCGTTCTTCTCTAACCTCTGCTGTGTGTGTAAATCTCAGTAGATCAGCAGTTTCAGAAATACTCAAGCCAGCCTGCCTGGCACCAACAGTCATTAAATGTCAATGAGATATCACATTTTTTCCCCATTCTGATGTTTAATGTGAACATTAACTGAAGCTGCTGACCTGTGTCTGCATGATTTTATACATTGCACAGCTGCCATATGACTGGCTGATTGGGTAATTGCATGAATGAGCAGGTGTTCCTAATAAAGTGCTTGTCAGTAAAACAGTAGTTCCCAATCTGGGGGTCGCAGGATGAGTAGATGGTGTTGGAAAAAAAAAATTCTACAGAAAGTTGTTTTCTTTTTTATTCTTTGCTGTACCTCATCAGGCCTCTAAAAGCAATTCAAATGAAATAGCCACTCTGCACACACATCTTAGACATGCAACCTATAAGATGGGATCTCAAGTAGACATTCCTTCATGTTAACAGGCCACAATCAAAGAAAAAGTCAAAAAGGTTGGGATGAACTTTCATAGAAGATGCATTGAATGACAGATGAAAACAGTTTGTGTCCGTCTTTGCAACCAGATGATGACATTGCTCTTTTGCATCTTGGTTTTTGATCACAGAATTTAAATTGATTTACTATTAGAGAACAGATGGATTGACTATATTAACATGTGATTAAATTGTCATATTACAGGTGGTGAGTAACTTGACATATCACAGGATGGCCATGCATGAAGGTGTGGACACTCACACTCTGAGAAAAGCTCTGTGGAACTACATCCACTGCCTCTATGGGATACGGTCAGTGTAACACACTGTAAACCATCATGTGTGCAATGAAAATTTTAAACGTGTTTTTGTTTGTCTGTGTCACTAACTTTAGTTACTCAACATACGCAGATATGATGATTACGACTACGGAAGTGTGAACGTGTTGCTGGAACGCACACTGAAGGTGTTTGTTAAAACCATGGCCTGTCACCCTGAGCAGACCACTGCACGCATTTACCATTCCTTCTGGAGGCACTTCAGACACTCTGAAAAGGTATGAATGAGTTCAAATACGCACCTGACCCAGCCTCTTCAGTCACAATGAATGAATCATTTGACATTTTAACATGTCGTCTCTCTTTGGTACCTCTTCAACAGAGAATGAATCATTTGACATTTCAGCGTTTACTCTTCTCCCTTTCTTTTTAAATGTCATTAGAGAAGGAAGCGTTACAGGACTTTGAAAGTGTGTCACCTAATAACCTGAAGGTAATGACGTTTTTTTTCTCTCAGGTTCATGCAAACCTTATAGTGATGGAAGCCCGGCTACAGGCAGCCCTTCTTTACACCTTACGAGCCATCACACATTACATGAGATGACACAGTCACTTGCGCATTTCTGCAGATGCTGAGCCAGCTGTGACATGCCACAGCCCGATGCATTACACATCAACAGAATATCTTGCACAAACACTACATTAAATGCTTGTATATGCATATCTTATTTTTCAGTGTTATTATTTTGATGTTGCTTTATGACTGGAATACCTGATATTTAAAATGTTTTACTTATTATGCACTGAAATGTCAGATTTGTTTCCTGCTTGAGCTCAGGTGGCGCACGTTTCTGTCACACATAGACATGTCTACATGCTGCATGCCAGGTGTGCAGGCGGGATTAGGTCTGGTATAACTAAATCATCATCATGATTCAGGTGTTTCCTTTGCAGAATATTGATTGTTTGTATTAGACACGCCTGTTCCAACCAATATCTGTTAACCACTTTACAGCACACCATAACTACTCATGCCTCAGTCCTCTCTTTCTGCAGCACACAGAGGCTGAGATAAAACAAGACAAAATAACTTGTATTTTTATATACAATAAAAAGTTACTTTGTTATCAAAATAAAACAAAGTGTTGTCAATTTGTCCGAATGCTGTTCTACACTTCAAGGTTGGGAAAATATAGGGTCCACGATATTCTTTGACCAAACAATGTGAGAAATGACTCGAGACAAGCCTAAATTACTTGATATTTCTCCGCAGTTACACTGACGCACCACAAGATGGAGACAAAGGCTTTAAATAATCTTATCAGTCACTAGTTTATCAAGTCAGCGCAGTCTTAAAGATGAATTGAAAGTGACAGTACATCTGCCCTGTTTACATGACTCGCAGCTGAAAGTGCATGATTTGGTATAGTACATTGGTAGACGCCTACGAGGTAATCCGTTTTCAAAATAATATCAGCATGGGATAAAAAAAAAAGTGGCGTGTCAGTAAAGCGCACAAAAATTAAAAGTCTCATCCTTTAAGCTTGTTTCTGTAGACTTCAACTTCTTTGTACGCGGATATCGCGCCTCATTCAGTCTTCCTGTAGTTCACACAAGGGAATGAATGTGTCGCATCTACCCTGCATTTGCACTTGAGCCGAGGCTCACTCAGACTGCATCAGCAGCGGTTACCGCAAGTTTATCAGTGCGTACGCTTCAAGCTGCTCATGCAGTACTTCCACATTATCTAGACGTTAGTGCTATTCTCGTGCGCTCAGCTTTCATGTCAGAACCGTGACATCTATTTTTAAAGCAAATTTCTTGTTGGGAACTCCGGTGTGATGAAAGGCTAAATTAGGCGTTTACTATGAGATGTGTAAAGTTCTTCTATTTGACAGGTTCGTACTTGGAAGATACATTGTACTTCATACTTTATGAGTAAACGTGCATTGTCCCCATTTCTAAAAAAAGATAAGTATTAATAATATCATTTCTGTTGAATCTAATAGGTCATTTTTCCGCTGTCCACTGTACGCGCGTGTTCGTCTGGGGTGGACCTCATCGCGCACGTGAAGTCCGTTCCCCAAGCCTTCCGGACGAGGCACGCGCTCACAGTTTATTTCACTTACGCAGCGCAGCAGTAGCGCGCAGCTTTTCTCCCTGCGTCCCGCGAGCCTCCAGACACCGCTGACTCTCACCTCAGTCCCTGTGCGGCTCACTCTAGGATAAACGACGAGTTCTGTGTTGGGTATGTCCACTGTGTTTATTATATACTGTTCTGTACTATTAAATGTTAATTATGGCATTAACTACATGGTTTGTTATTTTAGAAGAGGATATGATTTACCAACAGCTGTGAGAATCTCACATGAAATATGAAGAGGTACTTCTCCATCGCTTTTTAAATGTATTTGTCCATTTTAACTTTGTCATTGCTCTGTAGCTATTGGCGGAGGAAGTTGTCTATAGTTCACATCTGACTAAGACTGGGAGCCAGTTACTTTGTAGTTAGTTAACTTAGTAGGTAAAAGAACACTGAAAGCACCGAATAAACCAAGGTGGGTATTTTCAGCAGCTCACCGCCACCTCAGTCCCCTTTGTCTATTTTCAAAATGAAATAGTCAGAATTCTGTTGAGTGTTTAGTGTTGTGAAAATTGGGTAACTCTGGAGTGCTCACTGTTAAATAAAAGGAAGTTTGGGTCATTGCTTGTGAGAAGCCACCAGTACTTCCACCCTTCTTTACAGATACCAGAGAGGATTATATTTGGAAATCAAACTGCAAATATTCCTGTATTGAAAGAGTGGAATTTACCAGAGACTTTAGACACAAGTTCTTTCTTGTGTGATCTCTTCCTATGAAGGACCTAGTAGTTATAGACAAGTCTTATCAGTTTTAGTAGAATATTTAGTGTTGAATCAAAAAAGTTCAAAGTGTCAACTAACTCTGGATTTGTGGCAAACGCTGTCTGCATCATCTTGGATCAACTGGACATTTCTGTCTGTAAGTGTAAGTGTCACAAATGTCTTTGATAGATAAATTCTCAGAATGGTCTTTGAGGGTTAACACCTTCTGTCAGTCAGATTACATACATTTTTCTTCACAAGCAGCATATTTCTTTATCAGTAAAGGACTGAGATTTATTTGGAAAGATGCCAACAGGAAACCACCTTGAGGAAAAGGCGGGGTCACATGTTTCCTTAACATGTCCATCTATCTAAGGTGTTTCTGTGGCCTTAACATGGTCTGATTGGCGCAGGTGGTTATTCCCTGATAATGATAGGCTAGGTGGGGGTTGTATAATCACCCCTCCTTCTCCAAACCTTTGTTTCACAACACTGAAAATGTCTTGTGGGTCTGTGTGAAGGAGTTGTCGTGGAATTTTGAGGGTCAGATGGGGAAAAGCACGGTTAGACTGTCCAAGGCCATACTTCATCACTTCCTGTTTCTTTACGAGGTCAGTTCCTGTCTTTAGCCTCGGGGTTAGGCAGGAAGGAAGGGGGCGTGAATATATTTCTTAGTTGGGGGGTGGGTGGGTAGGGGTGTGATTGAAATAATGTTACATTTCTTCACCAAAGCTCTCCCGGTACTGCCTGATGTTAGCACCCTTGGACACCACTGGGTGGGTGGGGGGGTGTCAGCTGAATGTATTTTGTTGACGAGGAAGTCTTCAGACAAGACAACGTCTCTTCTTCATTTTGGCCCCATAGAAATAGGCCCTGAGCCCCTAATGCTTCAGAAACAAGATGCGACTGTTTTTTCTCAGAAACTAACTTCTTGTAAATGTTCATGTATGCTTTCCAACAAGCCACGTCTGTCCTCTCTATCAAAAGGAAGTGATGACTTCATGTGGAAACAGGATGTCCCAATGACCGAGACACCTTACTTTTCCATTGGCCCCCCCCCCCCCCCACCAGTGCTGTCTCCCTTTCCTTTCTGTTGGAGTGTATGTAACATAACTCTATGAGTATTTGTTATGCGTGTTAGGGTTCGGTGACAGCCTGCTTCCCATTGTCCTATCATTCCTGCCCCACTCACACTCTGCATCCTGTTGGGCTTCCTGCTAACAAGGGAGAGAGTCAGAGAGAAAGGGAGGTAAGAAAAGAGATGGAGAAACACGAAAAGAGGAGGAGGAGGATTGAAAGTCTGAGCTGAGCACAGAAGTGGTGTAAAAGTACTAAAACTCTACAGATCTGACAGCTGTGTGTGTTGCCCTGTGTTCCCATGGTGAGCTCCCCGCTGGGAGCAGCTTATCTGCAGTCCACCGTGCAGGAAAGGGTGTGTCATTTGGATTTGGATGTTTGCGAGTGTGAGGATGGAGGGTGATGCTATTGTGATTTCATAAGAGTGCACTGAATAGATGCTAGCTCCTTATAAGTCTGAATTTGTTTACTTGCCCATATTGTTCAGAGTGTGCAAATATACACAAAATTACTGTTCTACAGTTGTGGAAAGTAACTATGAATATTTACTCAAGTGCTGTACTTGGTGCTTGTACTTGAGCTTTTTTTTACTTAATTATTTTTCTTTATACAATTACTACTGAACTACTACTTAGTAAACCCACCAGTATGAAGTGGTTACAATTAGCTCCACCTTTACAAACCACAACATTAAAGTGTTGTTTACATACAAATGCATGAATTATAATGGTCCAGGGATTTAATAATTTACTAGTACTTTTATTTAAGTTGAATGCAGGACTTTAAATGGAGAATGAATTATGAAATTGTTGTGTTCTTATCACAAACCATGACCACACTTCTCCCTACCAGAGGAAGCAGCCTCTGTTTCACAGAATATTATGATAATTTTGTCTATGTATTTGCCAGTTTCTAGAAAAAGAGGCCAATCAGTGAAGTGAGGTTTAGGTTTGAAACAAATAAACAAAGGAAATGCAATTTTGTCTGTGGTAGTAAGAAACAGTATTTGTTTGTGGTGTAAACTGTTAGGAAACAGAGGCAATCTTTAATGACAGTTGTATCATTGAGAAATAATGTGCCAACTTGTTGTAACACCATATACAGGTGTTGAAACTGGTGTATTATACACAGGGTGAAAGATGTGTCTGACTGAAGAGCCTATTTAATGTCTATCCTAAATACTTAATGATTTTACACCTATTCCGACTAAGAGGAATCTCTTCCTAAATTTCCAAAATCAAGCATTGTGTCCACCTTGCTAGTGTATCTTGCTTTCATCACTTGGTTTCAAGATTCAAAGAGGAACTCAGGCTGTTCTTAAAATTCTCTTGTATGACCACTTAAGCATTACCTACTCATGCAAACTGTTTTTATACACAACTAAAAAGCACCAATAAGTATGCAGTTTGATTGTGCAACCCCCACATCTATCATCTCTACCGCACACCCACACACTCACATACACTTACGCTTTGCTATAGTAGCTGAATGAAAACTAAACCACATTTTTTTGATATACCAGTACATAGGTACACAATTGCATGTCTTGGATCTGTGTGTGTACTTGCTTGGTAATGCCTTTGTCCATTGAACCGTGTGTTGTTGTATATGTAACTTCAGGGATGAATAGAGTTTCATGATGAGTTTCTTTTATGTACAAACACCTCGGGTCAGCTTATTAGGTGCTATTTATTAATTATCATAGCTTCTGTGCACAGACAGGAAGACAGATGAGACCAAGTAAACAGGAACCCAACAGAGAAATGACTGTATGGCTGTTCCTTGAACATCCCCCAGTGTGTGTGTGTGTTTGTGAGAGAGAATACGTATCCCTGATTTTCTGCCAATCCTGTCTGTGGTCGTCTGCCAATCTTAGAAAAGCTATCAAAGAAGAGATGAGCGAAAGGGCAGCGGCAACATAAAGATGAAAGGGAGGAGGCCTCTTTTACGTCCTCTGTCACTTCTCCTTTCTGTGGTTTATCAGAAAGAGAAAGACGTTACCAATTGAAAAGTGAATAGAGGGAATATGAAAGGTTGTTGTTGGAGAGGTGTGGGCCAGGAGGAGTAGAGAAAAACAGCAATAGAGAGGAAGGTGTGTGTATGCGTGTAGTTTGTGGCACTGCAGCTGCTTGGGGTGTGTGGATGGACTCTGTCCTCAGTTTCCAGGAAAAGGGGGGAGCCATCAGAGGGGTGGACAGGAAACTCTAAAAGGGCTAACTTCCTGTAGCTCTCCTGATGGCTGACCTGATAGTGAATGAGTGTATGCGTGTGTGCATATTTGTGCACACGTAAGATTTTTGCATATTTTACTCTGTGTGAGCAACAGACTCTTTTAGGCTCGTAATAGCTTTTGTTGCTTTACAGATTGAAAGGAATTTCAGGGAATGTGTTGTGCAGATTGGACAAACCTGGCACTGTTCCTTGGGAGCTTTGGTGCTTTTCATAATGAACATGAATTACTTTTGTTTTTTTGTCGCTTGCTGCCATAACCTGTATTGTTCTTCCTGTGTGTTACTTCCCTCACATTCCTCAGTAGGTGGGGAGGCTGCAGTCTGGAGTTTAGTCAGCTTCAAAAGTTGTTGAAGCTTGAATCCCAGGGCCACTCTACACTCAGTTGCCAGTTTATTAGGTACACCTTGCTAAATGCAGTCCCACACGACAGACAAATTCAGAGTAGATGATCAGAAGCTGCCCCAAAATGTAAAGGGTTCTTCCCTCTCCCATGTCCCATCCCTCCAGCAAGTTCGGTGCCAATCGGTTCAGTATTTTTTGTGTAATCCTGAATAAACAGACACTGTCAAAATATAATCTTGCCTGGAATTTAGAAATGGAAGTAACACTTTGGCTTTTTTGCTCGGAAAATAGTTTCAGATTATTTTTCTGTTGATTGACTAATTAATGAATTTATATAGATCACCTGTGCTCTGGTTAAATCAACACCTTTCAAAAACTGCACATTGTAACTTTGATGAGGGTAGGATTTACTTCAGGACTGTTGTAACAGACTGCATCATTTTAATTTAATTGAATTAATGAGCTGGATTATGATACCTTTGTTAAGAGCCAAGATAGCTGTTTCCCCCTTGTTTCAAATCCTTGCGCTAAGCTAAGATAAACTAAGTGAGCAAGGCACGTATCAGTGGGCATTCAGATTTTCCTGAAGCAATGTTAAAAAAAAAAACACACTCAAATTGATGAGGAAAGCTCATGTTGATGACGCACTCATCCCTGCACCCAAATCAAGTGTTTTAGTGTCTTCCCTGTTTATCTCCTCTTGATGTTGGCACCAGTTTTTGCTTTGTCAACACACAACCTACTGAAACAATGTGGTTCTCTCAAAACTGGAAGTCAGGATTGCGTACATGTGTGCACATCAACACAATGATCTTTGTGAAAGACATTTCACATCATCAGTGGCTGTCACTTTGTGTCAGTTACCCCTGTCCAGTTTTGGTATTTACAGGCCTACTTCACCACAAGCCTAAACAGCTACACACACACAGACACACACACACACACACACACACACACACACAGACACACACACACAGACACGCACACATGCAGACACGCACGCACACACAGCTGTTGACCACAGAGAATGACTGAGTACCCCTCTTCAAACTCCACTGCAAAAAGGGAAGTGGCTAACCTCACATCTCTCTCTGCCTTTCCTTATATCGAGCTGTCTCTGACTCTCCCTTCACATGTCTCTTTATTCACGCTTTACCGCTCTTGAGCCTTTTTCTCACATTCTCCACCACCTTTTCCCTCTCTGGTTCTCTGCCACTCATCCTTGCTTTGCCCTGCTCTCTCGTGCCACCCCTTGTCACTCACCTCCTCCCTCTCTTTCCCTCTTTTTTTTTCCAGTGGCGATGGTGATTGACAGATGATCTGACAGAGGAAGACATCAGGTGAGAAAAAAGTTAAAAGTTAGTTACCTCCAACTGCTCTTCGTCCTCCTCCCCCTGCTAGAAGGAAGTTAAGTTTTTATTTAAAGTTTGTCACTTCTCTCTTCACAGTTCTGTTTAGGTGTTGACCCTTGCAAACTGTTAATGTGTGTTGCTTTCACTTTCTACCAGCTTGTATTTGAAGTCTTGAGTTTCACTCACAAAGATCGGAATAAGAGGAAATATATTACTTACAGTAATGAGAGAACTGACTTATGTGTTATGTTGAATCTTGTTATAATCCACAACAGTCTTGTTTTTGTCTTAATTTTGTTGATAAGCAGTGATACTGTAATTAATCAACTAGTAAAGTGACTAATGTAATTTAAAGGGCACATGAAGTTCAATTTATTTGTTACGAGGAGTCCTATTCATCCTGTGTACAATATCTCCTTTGGTTTGGACTTGAGACTTAAACATTTGAACAGATAGCTTTGATTACAAGATGTGCAGTTTGAAAGACATGGGTGTTTATGAGGCAGGGAGGGTCATATGAAAGATGTTATCAAGTTGCATTATGGGAAATGTAGGATCTGTTTGTTCTGGGGCATGACACAAATTAGGAGCTAAAAATTAGGCTGTCTTGGAGGTGAAATTCTAACATGACCCTAGTCTGGATTGACCCTTTAAACACACTTTTAATTTTGGATTTGTATATTGCTTCTTCTTATTATTCTCAGAAAACCTTTGGTTTTTTGGCACATTGTTGTTATGGATTATTACAGATATACCAGGGTTAAAACATGCTTTTATGAGCTGCACACAGATTGAATCACAATTTTATAGCATCAAGCGACAATAAAGACAGGAAGAATCTAGAAAAAGTCGCATCTGTTACTTCAACTCTGCTCCTTTCATAGACGCTGTCTCCGTGCTGGTTATTATGGGGTGTGCCTGTTGCAAGCAGAAGAAGTCCGCCAAAGCAGCAGCAGCAGCAACAACAACAGCAGTAGACATTACAGATCTGTCTCCTAGCAACGCTGATGGAGGGTCGTCCACGGCCTTGACTCAGGGCCGTTACTGTCCCGACCCCACTCAGTCCATCCCAGACTTCAACAAGGGCTTCTCATGTGGCACCATCTTCCCCAGCAGCAACACACACCAACGGCCTGGAGGCATAATAAGTACGACTCTGTGTGTGTGTCTGCATCAGTGTGTGTGTGTATGTGAGACCATCATAGTATCAACTCACAATATTACTTAGATACAAGAAGGTGAAAATCAATATACCTATGAACAAGGAAAGTTTAATAACAAATCAAATTCAACCCCAATCAGGAAATTATGTCGTATTATTTTTTATGCAAAACCAAACATTATATACACATGTAGGAACTGAATAAACCTGCATTGCTTCAACATATTTGAAACGATTTAACTGCAGTTTCCTCCTTTAGCCTCATGATGGGGAAAACCATCTTATTCCACACTGTCTGACAGTATCACACATATCCTTTGTTATCCTATCGAAGATGTATGATGTTCACATATTCAAACCCGAGACTATTATATTTTTAATGGCTGCACAATTTTATGAAGTGGAAATATACATGTAGATGTCTTGTGAATCATTTTATATGCATTCTGTTCAACATTTAGCTGGACATATGTGTATCTTTGGAAACGTTGGGGTCTCCACTAGAACTTAAAATAACATTCAGTGGGTTTTAACAATGTTTGACTGAACAGCATGAGTTTGTAATAACTGATCCACCATCAGGCTGCTGCTTCTTAAAGGGTTAAAGCAGTAAAAATGACCCCAGAAGATTATCGAAGTTAAGTGGCTTGAACTCGAGTGTATAACCGGAAACGTGTTGTGTGTGTGTTTCTGTGTTTCTGTGTGTCCTTGTGTGAACATGTATGCAGGTGGTGGAGTCACCCTCTTTATAGCTCTGTATGACTATGACGCACGCACAGAAGATGACCTCACTTTCCAGAAAGGAGAGAAATTTCAGATCATTAACAATACGTGAGTAGAAAAGCACACAAAACTAACTGTATTTTAATCGTAATTAAATTATATATTTAGTGAAAAACAACCCTGATAGGATTGCAATAAAAAAATTCTGACATTATGCATTGAGAGGTGAAAAATGAACGTTGACTATATGTGATCAATGTTAAATGTGTTAAATGAGATCAGCTATGACTCCCAAAAGGTAATTAATTTTGTTTGCATACATTAAATGCCACAAGCTGCTATTAAATGCCATCCATTAACACTGTGAACTGTCAGAGGTTTCAACTGCTGCTAATGATGTTGACAAGCTTATAGTCTTGAAAAATGTTCTTGTCACACACTAGAAATCTAAAATAACTTTGAATGATGATGGTTAAAATTGGCTTTGCTGCCAGGGTCCTTCCCTAATGTCTTCCAGCCAAGTTCACACATATGCTCATTATCTTCTTTCTCATCTAGACACCTTTTAGTCTGCTCTTTAACTTTATGTAGATAAAGCTTGATGAAAAATCTGCTTTGTTGTTTGCTTAAGAGATTACATCATTACCTTAAGAAGTAAGAGACTGAAAAGCACTATTTTTACATATTTTGCACTTAAGGAGGAATAAATATGAAATTTTATAGTGTCATATTTTCATTTTATTTCACTGTTGTTAAAAGTATCATAAATATAAACTATAAACTCATGTATTGCATCTCTACAAGCAAACTGCTGTTTTGTGTGGGAATTTGGCAGAGAGGGCGACTGGTGGGAGGCTCGATCTTTGGACACTGGCAACTCAGGTTACATCCCTTCCAACTACGTAGCGCCTGTTGACTCCATACAGGCTGAGGAGTGAGTACACACACACACACACACACACACACACACACACACACACACACACACACACACAGTCGTGACAGCTATATATGCTGCACTATAAGCACTGATAGTTTGTGTTGAAAGATTTTCTCAGTGATTGACATAAAATCTGAGGGCAAAGGTGGTACGATGTATGCTATTGCTGTGGTGACCTATGTGTTGTTGTCATGGTGACAGGTGGTATTTTGGGAAGATGGGGAGGAAGGATGCGGAGAGACAGCTGCTGGGCCATGGCAACCAGAGGGGAACTTTTCTCATACGAGAGAGTGAGACCACCAAGGGTAAGGAGACCACACATGCACTCACAAACACACACATACTCTCTTTTGATAGAGACTTACCGCTCTAAATATATCAAAGCTTTCATTTTTTCTCTCTTCGTATCTCTCACTCACTACATCGCACTGTGCCTCTTTGTCCTCACCTTCCCTCCATTGTTCCCCTCCCATCTCTTTCCAGGTGCTTACTCTCTGTCTATCCGTGACTGGGACGACAACAAGGGAGACCACGTTAAGCATTACAAGATCCGCAAACTGGACAACGGTGGCTACTACATCACCACGAGATCACAATTTGACACTGTTCAGCAGTTGGTAGAGCACTACACAGGTGATACACATAAACACATTCACCAATTCATCCTCTTTTTATAATTAAAATCTGTGTTATTCTGTTTTCTACTGGTGGTGCAAAGTACATTGAGTCAAGTTCTGTACATAAATAGAACATTGTTCTCCTTTTTTTTACTTTTCTTAATTGCTTATTTCCATTTGATGCTACTTTATTATTCTACTTTACTACATTTATTTGAAGTTACTTTGCAGATGAAGATTGTACATAAAAAGTATATAATCAGCCTATAAAATATCCATAGTTGAAATAACCAACTAAATTATTATAATGCTGCTTGTATCTTAATGCATTAGAAATAATAATTTACTGTTTATATAATAATATATATTATAATATTTATATATTACTATTTATAAAAAATCTGAGAGATTTTTTTTACTTGTGATACAGTTTGATACAGTACATTTTGCAGGTAATACATTTGTGCTTTAACTTAAGTAAGATCTGAATTCAGTTCTTTTACTTGCAACAGAGTAGTATTTTTACATTGTGGTCTCACCACTTTTGTAAAGAATTTGTATATTTCTTCCGCCACTGACTGTTGGTTCTAACTTTGTGTAAAAAAAGCAGGGTTCACACCCTTGACTTCCTCTGCTCTCTGTCAGTGTAAATCTGCCCCCTAGTGGCCTGTGTTCATATAACAAACACTCTGCAGTGTGTGCACTGTTCATGATGCTATCCTCATGAGCAACCTGAGAGCTCTGGGCACATGATGTTTTTCTTACCAGCTGTATGGTCCCTGTGTTGTCTTCTTTTGTATCTGTACATGATGTTGCCGCTGCTCAGAATATGTGTTCATGTCTGTTTTGCTGAAATTTCCTTGTGTCTTTGTACTTTATTTTTTGGTTTACTTGTCAGTTGCATAAGTCGCATAAGCAACCTGTCTTGTTCTTTCTTTATCTCTGCATTTGTTCCGTTTTCTTTTCCTCTTGTTTCCCTTTTTCTTTGCCTGTCTGCTTGTCTCTTCTCTCTCTCTCTCAGAGAGAGCGGCGGGACTGTGCTGCCGTTTGATTGGCAGCTGTAAACGGGGCATGCCTAAGCTGGCTGACTTATCAGTGAAGACCAAGGATATGTGGGAGATTCCCCGTGAATCCCTCCAGCTGATTAAGAAACTGGGCAATGGCCAGTTTGGAGAAGTCTGGATGGGTAGGACTATGTTTCAGGGGTGGGAAGGTAACAGCAAGAGCACACCTGGATAAAGAAGTCTTAAAGCGGGAGCAGTTAGGCCTACACATTATACATTTAAGTCTTGGTTGTATTCAGTTGACACAAACATCAGTAAATATTTCAAGTGTGAAGACACAAACAGACATTCTTTAAAGCCCTGTTTATCTGTCTATGTTGTTCAAAGTGTCTGCTTATACCTGCAACAAATATGTGGATTGGACCAGATACACATGGTCCACAGTCTGGACCAGTTTTTGATTGAAACCTTTGTAGTGAAGCAAATCCTTGAAAAATCCCTTTATCTGATAACAATTATACAGAGGCAGCTGCTAATGAATTAAAAATTAGAGCGAAAAGTGTTTTATATCCAGGTATGCAGAGCTGTCCCTCTCCTCCCCTGTTGTTGCATGTGCATGTTTCATCATCTCACCTCACCTCTTTGTCACCCCCCCCATCTTTCTCCCATCTCTCTTCCATCTTTCTTTCCACCAATCACTACACATTTTTTCCCCCATTCTCCATCACCCACTCTTCCCGTACTCCCACTCTTTCAATTCCTTTCCCTACATCTCCACCCTCCTTGGCTCCATTCTCCTCCACCATTAGGCTCTAATGATGGGCTGTGTCATTACCTGACCAAGCCCTGTCTCAACTCCACCCCGCTCACCATGGGCCTTGCGCGGGATGCCTGGGAGGTACCCAGGGAAACGCTGTCAATGCAAAAGAAGCTGGGACAGGGCTGCTTCGGTGACGTGTGGATGGGTGAGACTGACACCCTCTACGTGCTTAGAAGGAAAACTGTCTGTTCAGCATCATCTGACATGTCTGTTATTGTCGTGTTGCAAAGTTTGTTGGTAATACCGGCTGTGGCAGGCCATTTATGTCAGTCTATGCAAGCAAAGTTTGTTTTTCCCAATTAAATCGCATATTAGCAGTTATTCCCACAGGATGTATTAACAATTATACGTACGACCAGTCTCTTGTTGAAGCTGTCATACAGTTTCCCTGACTAAATCCCAGTGTGTTGGGTTTCTGAGCCGTGCAGTTTCTTCCTGAAGCAGGTCAGGTGCTGCTGGTGTTGATGTAAGACCAGTAAACCTCCCTCTCTCCTAACTTCACCCTGTCTCATGTCATGCATGCTCTCCAACATAACAATCATTCGCATGCAGGAATTTGACCGTATGTGTTCATTACAGCATGCATATTGTGTGTTTTTGACATCTGTGTGGGTGTTTGTGTCCCCATATATGTAACATGGCGGCATATATACAGTGAAAGGCTGTATATACTGTACAGTTTATACATCCTTCCACTTGTCAGTATGCCAGAAAATTTGTGTATATGCTCATGCAGTATGTCTGTGTGTGTGTGTCCACGTCCTGTGTGTGCATTAATACCCCCTTGTCTGTATGCCAGGCATGTGGAACGGCACCACCAAGGTAGCAGTGAAGACTCTGAAGCCAGGAACCATGTCCCCCGAGGCCTTCCTGGAGGAGGCTCAAATCATGAAGAGACTTCGCCATGACAAGCTGGTGCAGCTCTATGCCGTGGTTTCTGAGGAGCCAATCTACATTATCACTGAGTTCATGAGCCAAGGTATCAGGCTGAGCAAACTGTCATGCCTGTGACGTGCTATAGATACAGTATGAATCCCTGGTGTTAGGTGGAAACCTCGCTGTTGATAAGAGTATTGACAAAGTTAACTACTTACTAACACCGAGGGTAATTTATTACAATAATGCATCTACAGAATAATAAATATTCATATATTTATTTTATTTAATTATATATTTATATATATATATATATATATATATACACATATACACACATGCTTTTGGATTCTATTAAAATCATGGGACACATGGTAGATTTGTTTCATTTAAGTCAGTGCAATAGAATGAGAAAATAATAAAATAATTTTCGGAAATGCTCCATATTTTGTAATGAAATCCTCAAAAAAAAAAAAAAAAATCTTCGATCTGCACCTGGATCTGGACCTGCACCAAAAATTATTCACTTGTTACTTGGCTCCTATCCTGACTTTTAACGATTTTAGAAAATGACAAACATTTGAGACATCCTGCTCAATTCCAAACAGAACAATAAACTAACAGACAGAAAAACGTAGACTTCAACAGCACGTTTAAAACATTACATGGCACATTAAAAAAATTGCAGATAGCTTGTACACTGATCAGAGAGACTTGTAAATTAAAAGAAAAACACTGAATTCCCACCAATCCCAGGGATTTTCTTCCCTCCTTGGGGATGATCTTTGACCCCCCTGTGAAGATGGCCTGGGGGCAGGAAAAATATCCCTTAAATATTCACTAAAAAAGAAAAATAGAAAAGTCAGAATTAAGATGTGTTCATGGAAAGGAATATTTAATGCACTGTGTCACTGTGTATGAATTTACACGCACCTATCTAATTTGACTTTGATTAAAAATACATGATGTACTCTCCATGTAGTACAGTGTGACACATGGCAGCGGACGTGGTGACCACAGTGGGTGAATGGGGCCTGTCATGACGCCACACTCTTTCTTTTTCAGGAAGTTTGCTGGACTTCTTAAAAGACGGAGAGGGGCAAAGCCTGAAGCTGCCTCAGCTGGTGGACATGGCTGCACAGGTGAGTTTAAGACAGACACAAACACATTGACCCAGTAAAAGTAAGCATGTACTTCCGCCACATATCTGAGATCTTTTTGTCTCTGTGTGTGCGCAGATTGCAGCTGGAATGGCGTACATCGAGAGGATGAACTACATCCATCGTGACCTGCGAGCAGCTAACATCCTTGTTGGAGACAATCTGGTATGCAAGATTGCTGACTTTGGCCTGGCGAGGCTCATTGAGGACAATGAGTACACAGCTAGACAAGGTAACAGCATGTGATCTTAAATGTGTGTGTGTGTGTGTGTGTGTATGTGTGTGTGTGAGCATGAGAGAGCCTGAGGAAGAGAGCCACGCTTACACAATGTGATGATTAAGAGTGTCTGCCTCTGCCTCCATGCCTATATTTTTATACATAACCTATCCTAATTATATGATTATGCATCTTCACTGCGTTGCCATGGTTTCAGGGGCGAAGTTCCCCATCAAGTGGACGGCTCCAGAAGCTGCACTGTATGGACGCTTTACCATCAAGTCAGATGTCTGGAGCTTCGGCATCCTACTAACCGAACTCATCACTAAAGGACGTGTGCCATACCCAGGTACTACATGATCCCTGTTTGTTCAGTATGTTTTAATTTCACAAGCAGTAACAGGTTCATCGTCATTGGCAGTGAAAATCCTCCAGGATTCAATTATTTTTTCAGCTTCATTCTTATACAGCGACAATCTGGAAAAGTAGTTGCAGATGAATGTGGAGCGTCGGAGAGTTTACTTTAGTTTTCACTGGTGGTCACTGAGCGGTTATACTGGAAACTTTATGGCTTAAGTGCCTTGCTCACCAGTGCATTGAAAGTAAATGGAGATGTAATGCTTACAAAATGTTATTGATACATTGACACCTGGAATTACTGATTACTGAAAAAAATGATTGAGAAATAATAATTTATAATATGGGGTTTTTATGTTAAACTTAATTTGCATCGTTCCTTTACTACAGACATTTTAAATTTGGAACTATTGCATGTTATAGTGAAATAATGTAACTTGTAACTGAGAATAAAAATCTCTTTTACAGGAGTGTCATGTTCAACATAGCAGTGCCATCTTGTAAGAAAATGTATGAGACAAACTTATGATGAATTAGATCAAATATGACAGGAATAATCACAAGATCACAACTCACATAAGATCAGAAGAATAACGTAAATTTGATGAAATAACAGTAATAAATAAACCCCAATAAGCAAATGTGTAGTAGATTAAAATACTTAAGTAGAAATACACAAAATTGGTAAATTAAATCGTATAACAGATAACACTGATGATCAGGACTTTTGCCCGTTTGTGGCTGTATTTCAGTGAAGCCCTTGAAGATGTTGCTGTGTGTACTTATGAGCCTTGACTCTGTACACTTTGTTATACATTTCCTTTAAAGTTCTTTGAAACTCAAAGCCCTATATAATGCAGTTATTTAATATATTGTACATAGATGGATCCTGTTTTTTTAAGTTATTTTTTGAGATCAGAGGTATGTTTTCTTCTTGGACATATTGTGATGCATTCCATATTTTTATGCTGCATTTTAAGTAAACAGAATACTGAAAGTGATAAAATCAATGTAATATATTATGAGTTATATACTGTTTTGATCATATCTGCACATTTTATTTCTTGATTTATGTTTCTTTTATTGCACTTTTCTCCTTATCCTTTACGTGTTGTTTAATCCAACACTTTTTCTCTGAACCCTCTCCCCCTCTCCTCCGTCCATGTTCCCTCTCCCTCCTCAACCCCTTTAGGCATGAACAACCGTGAGGTGCTGGAGCAGGTGGAGAGGGGCTACAGGATGCCCTGTGCCCAGGGCTGCCCCGCCTCGCTCCATGAACTGATGCTGCAGTGCTGGAGGCGGGAGGCCGATGAGAGGCACACTTTCGAGTACCTGCAGTCCTTCCTGGAGGATTACTTCACCGCCACAGAGCCGCAGTACCAGCCCGGAGAAAACCTGTGACCCCACATGTGTAGGACAGACATGGAGTGATAAACGGACAAACAGAGGCAGACACATGTACACTGACAGGCATGTTGTAGTACATGTACATGCTGTCATTGTAATTGTTGCTCACATACCGTACATGGACACACACACGCAACACACACATATACATATCATTGCCTTGTTTAATTGTTTAAAGACAGTGTCCTCCCTTTGGTCACTGATCACTGCAGCCCATTTAGGACAGATCAGTCAACCATGTTGAAGAGCGGAGTCGGAGCTCTGCTGGTCAGGCCTTGCAGTAATGTTGCTTTACTCTGTAACCATGACAACAAGGAACTGAAAGAAGATGTAGATGGTTGTGCTGAGGTGGGGGGAAGTCGAGTTGGTACATGATCTGTTCAGCTACCATGCAGTATATGTTGATTTTTTCTCTTTGAGAACAATGTTTACCTGAGATAAATACTGTATGTTATTATGGAAATGAAAGCAGGTGCAACAGGATATGACTACACTTGGAATACTGTTTGAAAAATGTCTGAATGAACCCCATGAACCTGTGAGGTAGATGGATAGATTATGTACTGACACAAGTACTTCTAGCTGTAAGAAGATTAGAGCTCCTCCAGTAACTGAACAAAGGTCTGTTTTAAAGCTTGTCATGTTATTTACTTAAAATGGCTTTTAACCTGATCACAGATCCATGTCCGTGTCCTGACAAGGGGAATTGGTTTCAAACTTTCCACCAACATGTGCCTTAAAGTGGTCAAATGAGGGGCTGTTTTAGATTTTAAGTACCTTTAATACTATAATTAGCAAAGTCTCAGAGATGGTAAGGAATGCTCTCTGTTTGTCTGATCATTTGTATGACAATTTGTATGAACTGTCTCTTCTCTTGTTTTAATTTAACTCAGATACATCTGTGCATCACAAAGACTTCTATAACTAGTTAACATGTATACAGTGTTCATCAACTGGGAGGGCAGGGTGGAATGTTACACTTAAAGGGAAAGATTATTGTCAGTGGCGAGATAGTGTTTCATTGTATTTTCTTGTCGAGAATAAAACCTTTATGCTGAGATTCCCCTGTCATGTTATTTTAATAAAAATCAGATATCTTTTCCAAGTTAAGGCACGTCTCTTTTTCTATGTGTATTTGGACATGTACACAGTTGCAGCACAAATAACAAAGACAGGTGCCATCACAAAAGACACAAATGGGGACGAATGGTCATCTTCAGTCTGGCTTAAAATTTTTTGAGGCTGAGGTTAGCATTTATTTGTTTTATTCTTCGAGCAAAATGTCATATTTTTGTAATACGTTTCACTAAAAAGGAGGGTCAAAAAGTAGAGGTGATCAAAAAAAATCTTCAACCAATTCAGTATATCTGTAAAGCTTTGGTTTTAATACGAAATATCATATGATTTTAGTGTTATTGGTATCCCAGACAACAATTTTCTGTCCTCCCACTCTTTCTCTCCCTGTGTCTCGCTTTCTTCCCTGTCTTTTTCATTCACACTCGCGCTTGCTATCCTCAGTGAACTACTGTTCCCATAGTTCCAGAGGTGTAAAGTGAGGCCAGCTACGGGTGCCCGGATGGCTTTGACAGTCAGGCACGTTGGAGAGGCACAGCGGAGACTAGGGCGCAAGAGAGACACAGAGCTGGAATTGCAGAGGCAGAGACGCACGGGCGCACGGTCGATTCTCGCCTCCCGCATACTGGGGAGTCCCGTGCCTGTCACCAAAACCAGAGGACAGCGCTCTAGTGCGGTTATGTCAGCACCTTAATTTGGGAGAAGACTGTTAACCAACGTCCCTGCTCCCTATTTTTTAAAATTTCCCCCCTTTTGTTTTTTTGCTTTCCCATCTTTGTGGGTGCAGATATTGATGTGAGCCAGAGGAGCGGTTTTTCCGTTGAGTCGCACGAGACGGTGGCGCGCGACGGCAGGAAGAGACAACGTTTACATTGATGTGGGAGGACTCTCTCCCTCCGAGGCGTGGAGCCCAGATGAAGGGGAAATGCTGCGCGCTGACGGCTGCAGCCGTCAAGGCAACGGCTCCGTGACCCGGGCGAGGAGAGGAGCGAAGCACCGCCACCGACAGCCGCGCGAGCCGCCAGCCCCGCCAGCCAGCGTTGACACCGCAACAGCTCCAGCAGCCAGCGCGAGCCCCCAGACTCTCTCTCTCTCTCTCCCTTGGTGAGTGCGCGTGCAGCGTCTTGTGTACACAACACCAAAAAAAAATTGCTTACTGTCCGCTCAGCCAGTTGTGCTGCGCACCTCTGGCTACGTTTCTTTTTGAGTTTTTCACATTAACCTCATCGGTGCCGTGAACGGAGGGAGCTCTGCATGCGTACTGCTCGTGCTGCTGGGTCATCTGGGCTTTACTGTAGGCATGCAGCGTGTGTGGTTAAGATCTAAAATGATGATGTTCAAACACACATACACACACACAATGTGATTGAATGTGCGCGCAATGAACCCTGTGTACCCCCGCCTGTTTTTTTTTTAAAAAAGATTTACAATATTCTCACCTTTTAGCCTCATTATCACTGAATATACATAGTGGAGGCAAGGCAACAGTATACAGTACCTCCCCAGGTACTGTCACACTGCTGGCACACAGGCACACACACTGCCTCATGTCTTGTTTATTGGCCATCCCCAAAGATTGGCCCTGTGTGTGAGTTTGATGGGACTTTTCAAAAAATGAATTTACATACCAGTGGCACATACCAGAGGTCTGACTGTGAGCCCAGCTTCTCATGATGGACAGATGTTTGCTTTACATATAAACAGGAGACAGAGAGAGTCCCGGTGAGCATCAGTCCAGCTACCGGGGTTTCCATCCCGGCAGCCCCCCTGAGCTATCAGGGCAGTTAGGCAGGACACAGCAGCAGCACATCCTGCAGTGGAAACAGGGCCGGCGTGTTGGAGAGACACGGCGTACTCATGGTGGTGATTATCAGCTCTTGTCTGTGGTTTAGCAGGGAGGAGGGGGTGGGGGGTGACAAAGGAAGAAGGAGTGCATGAGAAACTGAAAGAGAGGACAGTGAGGGAGGATGAGAGGGAGAGGGAAGTCAATGTCAGTGTCTGGGCAGTGACAGTTCGTTATTTAAGGGCCCCTCAAAGACGTGCACAGGCTGCCCTAGTGCGGGTGCTGTTGGTATGCAGAGTGATGCTCTGTCTGTCTGTCTGTCTGTCTGTCTGTCTGTCTCATACTCACACAGTCTCACTCTCACAGTCGCTAGTTGAAGAGTGAGTTCTCTTATTGGCAGGTCCACTTGAACATAATGAATAATTTCAACCCTCTGAATGCTGGAATGAAAAGGAAATGGCCTTACCTTGGCATGCAGCCGCTGTCTGTCAGACTTGTCTTGAGTGCATGGCCCTGTGTGTGTGTGTGTGTGTGTGTGTGTGTGTGTGTGTGTGTGTGTGTGTGTGTGTGTGTGTGTGTGTGTATGTGTGTGTGTGTTTGTGTGTGTGTGTGTGTGTGTGTGTGTGTGTGTGACAAACAGAGAATGTGAACATATAACAGCTTAGGCCTATTGTGCCTCCTACCTGTGTGAGCGGGGCTAGTTGTCATAGCAACGGCCTTGTAGCTCCGTTGATGTTCCTCCTGTCCTCATTGGCAGGGTCAGCGCACCTAACACACCACATCTCGTCTCAAAGCTCTGTGTGTGTGTGTGTGTGTGTGTGTGTGTATGTGTGTGTGTGTTTATGCATGCACATGTGTACTTTCAAGTGTGTGTGTATGTGTGTGCTGTGGAAGTACCTTTTGTTTGTGCCATGCTGCAGTTTGTAGGTGTGTGGGTTGGTGGCACAGACAAGTCAGAGAGTGTGCGTGTGTGTGAGAACACACATGTGTGTTGCAGTGTCACAAAGATGCACCCTGCTGATATGACAGCCGACGGCCCAACCAATCACCTGTTTTCTCTGTCTGCCTATCAGCATGTGAGGTTGCCATAGTCAGATGTCCTCTTGATATGGAGGTCGTCATGGAGATTGAGAAGACAGAATGGACACATATTCATGTATGTTGCCCACACAAAAAAAACACACACACACACACAAACACAGACAGACGCATGAAACATTGATTGGTGCAGCATTTATGGATTTCCAATGATTTCCCGATGCTTCGAGAAGTTTTGAGTTCAGTATGGTGCAACCTGTTGAATGGTTAAATGGTGGAAGAGTGACAGTTTATTGATGCATCAGGTATAAACCTGAAGAAGATTCTCTTGAAAGATAGAATCATTTATTGAATCTCTTTGTGGTCCTTTCATTAATCCTTTACCTGAGCTAACAGACCACACATATTCTACCACCAGACAAGCTCTAGTAATCTAAATCAGAGGATATCCTACCAGAGATTGAGTCTGTTCAAACACTGATTCTCCAAGAACAATCTCAGGCTTCTCCTTACAACTACAAAACCTCTCATTTCATGCATTTGGCATCTAGCTGTCCGCAAGATTTGTCAAATGCAACAAAACCCTTTTTTTTTTAATTTTTTTTTTTTTTTTGTAACTGATGTTTTGTGAAAGTCAGCCGATCACTCTGGCACTCCTCTTTGAACTCTTCACAACAGATATATTACTGCCATTCAGGAAAAGGGAATTTACACCAGTGTTGTGAATGAGTCAGGCCATTATTACTCAGCACTTGAAATGCCTCCCAAAATACACGAGTAATTGATTTTAGGGCACAGATTCACATAAACAATTCTCATCTTTTCACACTCAGAAGCTGGTTGGTTAGAGCTCAGAGCTATTAGATGATGGCTTTAAGCATAAACTGTGACATTGAGATGCAAATTATATCAATGTTTCTTTTGCCTTTTTTTCACAAATCAGAGATGTTATACTGAATTGCAAAGTTTCCATTGTTAAAAAACAAAAACAACTTTATAGACTATAAGACCTCATATTTAATATAGAGTCGTAGGACATTTTAGGAATATTTTAAAACTTTTAATATTTTTTTTACTATGCAACGAGCTACTGGCAAAAATAATTACTTTGTCCTTGGAGTGAAGGGTACTGTCTTTTACGACTCCTATTAATCTAATCGTCACCTGAAGTGAAATAGCTTTCGCCACAGGCAGGTAAACGTGGTTCAACTCCCCCACACACACACACACACACACACACACACACACACACACACACACACACACACACACACACACACACACACACACACACACACACACACACACAGAAGCAAACACACACAAATAAACACACACAGATGCGCCCACACACACAGCAACCATTTAGCATTAGTGTAAGCAGTGTTTGTATGCTACATTCTGTCACCTCCCACACGATACATTCATAAAACGGCTCCTCCACGCCAAAGGCACTGACTCAATAGAAGACATCTCTCCTTCCCTTTTCTCTCGCCTCCTTCCCTCTTTTAACCCCTCTGCCCCCCCATGTATCCGTCCTTTAGTCAGTCCCTTCTTCTTCTGCTTCTTTTTTTTCTTCCACTTATCACCCCCCCCCCACCACCTTCCGTCCCCCGTTCCCTACATGTTCTTCTCACCTAACCTCCTTCATTCTCCTTGCCCCCCCCCCCCGCCTCCCACCCCCCCAGGGGCTGGTTGCAGCCGGTTTGAGTCTGACAGTGGAGAGGAAGCTTCGACCTCTCACCTCCGGAGGATGGAGGGAGGGGAGGCAAGAGGAGAGGGATGATGGAGGGCAGTGGGGTGGAGGGGTGGGGAGCGGAGGGGGTGTGTGTGTGTGGTGTGGTGTAGTGTGTTGGAGGGGCGGGGGGACGTGTAAGACTGGCGAAAGAGGAGGGAGTAGTTCAAAGAAAGTCCGCGAGGGGGATTTGCGAAGAAAGAGAGAGGAGAGCTGGGGGAAGGGACAGAGAGAGAGAAAGAGAGAGACGGACGGGTCAGGAAGGAGAAGGAGTGATAAATGAAGGGAGAGTGGCAAGATGGAAGGATGAGGAGGGAGGGATGGAGCGCGTGAGAGGATGAGAAGGAGAGAAAGACAGAGTGTGAAGCTGCTGTGTACCTCCCTAACAAGCTGGACAGAATCAGCTCAATTATTAAAGAGGAGCGAGAGATGGGGAAAACACGCAGACACACAGACGTACACGCACAAAAGCATCTCTCGGTGTCTGGCACACTCAACACATACTCGCCATCTCTCTCTCTCTCTCTCTCTCTCACACACACACACACACACACACACACACACACACTCACACATACTGTACCTCTCCGCAGATGAACATACTCACACATGTACAGTATGTCTGATATTCATGTTTCTTCATGCTCGTGCGTCAGAGTTATCTTTGTTTTTAGCGGCATGTGAGGGTGCGTATACATGTGTCTGGGTATGTGTGTTGAAAACAGTGAGTCAGAGGATAAGCAGAGACTTGTTAGTGATTCTCCTCAACACCCCCCCACCCCCCACCCCCCTCACACACACACCCAAGTCTACCCAATTTGGCTTCAGCACTGTCTCAACATTCCAGCGCCGTGGCTTCAATGTCGTCCCATCAATATGAACAGATAATCAGAGCACTAAGGGGTCTGTATATAAATCCCCACCGTGAATATAGTTTTCACCCTCTTCCCTTCCTTTCTTCTCTCCCTCCCTTCCTCTCCTTCTCCCTCCTCCTCCTCCTCTTCCTCTCTTGCCCGTTCCACCCTTGTTTCTAGTTCTCTTTCTTCTTTCCCTTTTCCCTCCTTCTCTGAGGAAGTGTATGCCCCCAAGGGACAAAAAGATTCGCTACCTTCCAGGAGAGAAAGAGATTGTGTGTGTCTCTCTCAGTGTGTGAATGTGTGTCCTCCACATGTGTGCGTGCCAGGATGATAGTGTGTGCGCGGGAGTGAGAACACACACTTCCTGAGACAGAAAGGGAGAGAGAGGCAGGGATGAGCAAGTGAAGAGCAAGTGAGAGAGTGAACGCAGGAGGCTGTGGAGGGGGAGGAGAGAGAAAGAGATAAGAGAGAAAGACAGAGAGTAGTCGGGGAGAAGGGGGAAGATGGATGAATGCACTGCGCACTGAGTGTGTGTGTGTGTGTGTGTGTGTGTGTGTCTATGAGTGAGAGAGAGAGAGGAAGAGAGATGGTAGGGAGATGCAGGTAGACGGAAAGGGGACGAAAGGGTTTCTTATCCTCTCAGCAGAAGTCATAATTTCTTAGAGCGTGCACAGATGTGTGTGTGTGTGTGTGTGCGTGCGTTTGTGTGTATGCCTGATTGTGTTTGTGTCTGAGTGTGTTACCTCGCTCAGGCTTGAGGCCAAGAACCGGAGAGGTACAGTGGTGTAGCGTCGGTGTGTAGTGTGAGCAGCATGCGTGTGTCTATGTGTGCTTTTTGAGAGGTGTGTATGTCGAGGCTGTGGCTGATGAGCTGTCAGTACCTACAGTTGGAATGTTCACAAGGCGGCCATTGTTGTTCAAACAGCCAGCAGCCTTCTCCTTGGCAACGGGCGCTGCAGCAGCGTCTCCCACAGCAACTGTGGAACAGGAGTATGGAGGGAGGAGGAGGAGTCAGGAAGTCAGGGCCGCAGCACAGAGGCCCCTCTCCAAAACACTGGCCTCAAGGTCTGAGTGTGTGTCGGGGTCCAAGCATCTGGTTTGTGTGTCCTCTGTGTGTGAGGTAGATATGCATGGCTATATCTATGTGTGTCGGTAAGTGTGGTTTTTAAGTGTGTCTGTGAGTTCTTGCCAGCGTGACTATGTGGAGTGTGCATCTTTTCTTGCTCTTGTGTGTTTCTGCCTGTGTGTCAGCTCAGTGTGTGTGTGTGCACCTGCGTGAACTGTAACTGGGAGTGTTTCTGTGTTTGCACCTAAGTGGTTGGTTTCATCTCCTTGTATTTGCATGTGTTTGTGTGTGTTTCAAGACGTGTCCCTGTGTGTCCGTGTTTGTGTGTAATCCTGCATGCCGTTTGTGTGCGCACATGTGCACACTCCTAGCTGTTCCCAGCTGGTGCGGTTGGTCACATGACCTGACTGAGGGGCGGCCATCAGCAGAGCCAGGAAACTGCCTGCAGGAGAGCGAGAGAGGATAGAGAGTGTCAGGATGAGTTGAAGATGAGGGAGGGCTGGTGGGGAGTGGGAGCGTGTGTTGTGGGAGAGAAAGCGGAGGTGGGATGTGTGTGTGTGTGTGTCTGTGTGTGTGTGTGTGTGAGAGAGGAAGAGAAGTGATGGGGGGGGCTGAAGGAGAGGAAGGGGTAATACAGTCCTCCTTGACTTAAAATAACTACACCATGTAGGTTCCTGCAGAAACAACAGTCAGATAGTAAGACAGTCAGAGGGGTGGGGGGTCCTGGTTATGTGTTGTCTAGTGTTTGGAGCTACTTCTGCGGTCCCCTGTGTGCATCCTTGGCAGATCCGCCACTGTATCTGGTCTGTGTGAAGTCTGTTTACGTTAGATGTGTGTCTGTGTGTCTGAACGTCTGTCTGTCTTTTTGTTTGTCTGCACATATGGTTTATGCGTTGGTCTGTTCATTTATATGCTTTGTGTGTGTGTTTGTTGTGTGTGTGTGTGTGTGTGTATATGCGTGCACGTGCTTGCTCTTGGCAGGAGATACAGCGCGCACACTGATGATGGAGATCATTAGGAATTTCCTGCAGCTGGGGAGGTGGTGGTTTTTCTTTTTTTGGAGGGGGGCAGTAGGATTGGGTGGGATATGAGTGGGTGAGAACGAGAGGAGAGGTCAAAGGGAAGGAGAGTGAGAGTGTGTGGGTGGGTGGGTCTGGGGTGGGGGGTCTGTATGTGAGTATGTTTGTTGGACTGTCTCCGCTTGAGTGACGTGTGTGCATGGAGCTGCAGCCCACCAAAGCCCAAAGTTCACCTCTGTTCTGATGGGTTGTTGTAGGTATTTTGTGTGCAGGCGCGTCGGCCACAGTAGTGCAATAAGTGTGTATAACATTCCTCACCTCCTTTTGCACACTTACCCACACCTCAAGCTCCCAAACAACCCAGGTCTGTTGATTGGAAGAGTTTGGATTGGGACTGTTACTGCTTGTTGAGCTGCAATCCACTGTGGTTAAGAGAAGACCTTCTAACTTCAATTTCATTGTTTTTCTTCTCATTTGGTTGATGTAAAACTTTCCACAGTTTGGCCGAGTGTTGAGTAAATATTGAAATCTTTTTCCCACAGTGGGAATAAAAATACTGCCTTAAAATCCATCATGTCAACATATCATTTTAAGATTATGTCTAGGTTCTGTTTAGGTTGTGCTCGTGTTAAATGGAGGTTGTTCGTGTGTTCTGTGATGTGGCTGAAGTTAAATAAAGAAGTTTTTTTCAATTCTAAAGACGATGTGAAATTACATCAAAATGCATTAGAAATTTAATCTGCTTTTTTTTACATACATTGCACAACACTCAGAGGCCTATTCGTAGTAGTAGGCCTACTGTTTAATATGATCACTACACACAGGCAGTGTTTGCACTTCATCAACCACTCTAAAGTGATGCTTTGTTAATATTATATAATGTGTGATGTTTCATTGACAAAGTCAGACTGATGTTTGCCATCTGGAATACAACATGACACACTTCTTTTCCTCACCATTTCCCACTGAACACATCTCAAGAATGACTCGAAAACAGTTCGTCATCAAGTTGTCTAACAGTTTGGTTCATTGTCTTTCGTGTTATTTTCCTCATTATTCTTTTGACTGATGTTTTTCTGTCTGTAGAAGTTGTGTGTTGTCATGTGTGTTATATGGAGGTATGAGGCTGATGGAGCTGCAGGTTGAGGTTGCATCAGGGTTGAGGTGGTGTGGGGGAACGGGAGGCTGACAGTAGCTGAGTTTCTGCGTGGTGTCACTCAGTCTCTGTGGACCCCCTGACCCACTTCCCCCTCCCCACCTCTCTCTCTCTCCTGGCCTCATACACTTTCTCCACCCCCCCACCCACCCTCCTCTTCTTATCTGTCTAAACCTCTCTGTGGAGCTCCCCCTCCTCCCCTCACCACCTCTCTCTCTCACTACCTTTCTCTCTTTCTCTCTCCCCTCTGTGTCCCCCTCCCTTACACCCCCCCATGCTGTTTCGGTGCTGCTGCCTGTCTCTTAGCAACAACTGCACACCCGTTAGAGCTCAGTGAGTGCTTTTACAAACACACCCAGGAAGACACACTCATACACGCGCACATTCACAAACACACACATGCATGCGCGCACACATCCACACTCACACACACACATACACACACACACACACACACACACATACACACATACACGCACACACGCACACACATACACACACACACACACACACACACACACACACACACACACACACACACACACACACACACATCACAACAACAGGGTCTAGTTCCTCATTGAGGGTTGCTGCTGGCAGGCCTGTGAGTCTGCAAGCCTTTGTGGCAGTGAGATAGATGGGAAGAGAATAGATATGCTGTACAGCTACCATGTACAGAATGATTGTTCCTCTCAGACTATGCACAACGGGGCAACTGCCCAAACTGGAAAATGACAGGTTCTAGTCTCTGATTTCACACTGGCATGTGCGCACATACACTCTCTGGCATGTTGTGTTGTTGTCGCCTTTCCTGCAAGCACACAATAAGCACCAAAAACTTTTATGAGCAGATGAAAAATGTACAGTATCAAACATTTTCAAACAATATCATTCATATGAGAGCTGCTCTTTGTGAAACACATTCAACAGATCATCATGTGGGAGCCGCGCACACCATCGGCTGTTTTCACAGAGACAATACTACGCCACTGTGTGTTCCAAAGCCCCAGAGCCATTCACAGTAAAATGCACCAAAACGCATTTGCTACGTATGACAGTGAATATATTGGAATGGCGACTGATGGATGCCAGGAGTATTTGCTTAAACAATGTGGGATAGTGGGAGTGTTTGATAGGCTGGCATCTAAGCCCTGTCAGGATGCCCCCCGCAGAGCACAGTAGAGGGATATTTGCATGTGTGTCTTTGTTTTGTGTGTGATCGTGCATGACTATACATGTGTGCGTGTGTGTGTGATATGTATGTCTTTATGTGCAAATCGATGTGTGAGTGTGTGGGAGGATGAAGCTGTGGGGGCATATTTGCATGTGTCTTTGTGTGTTGGTTTGTGTCGCTGTGTGTGTGTGAGTGACAGTGCGTGCATGTATGTGTAAGCACATGTGCAGCAATGTTTAATTAAAGCATGTGTTCTTCTCCTTCTCTCACACACCGGTCAGATGGAGCCTTAATTAATGAATGCTGTTAATTAGACGAGAGAGGAAGTGAGAACGAGAATAGGAGAGAAGAGAGGGAGGGAGAGAGGGAGGCGGGGAGACAGCACTGGGCATGGGAGGGAATGGGTGATGGGGTTAAAGAAACTATGTGTAGTGTGTGTGTGTGTGTGTGTGTGTCTGTGTGTTCATCTCCATGTTTGTCTGTCCCAGTTGTGTCATTCCTCAGAGCAGCAGAACGTTGAGGTTGCTCTGCTCCATGTGTTCAGCCCCAAACTCTGCTACAGCAAAACTCCCACTCCTCCTCCTCCTCTTCCTCTTCTGCTTCCTCCTCCTCTACTTCTCCCTCCTCTCGCCTCTTTCAACTTTTTCTCCCTCATACCTAAAATCTGTCTGCCTCAGACTATCCGACCACTTATCATCCTTCCCCTGTCTCGATCACGTCTTTCACTTCCCTGTACTTCTTGTCTCTTGCCTTTTCTCATACTTTCTCACCAATTCACTCAGTCATTCTAGTGTCTCTCGCCCCCTCCGCTCCCTGTTCCCCCTCTTTCTCTTTCTCTCTCACTCTCTCTGTCCTTCTCCCACCCTCCTAATCAGAGCCATATGTTGGAGAGAGAGGCAGAGAGATCTGACGATGGACAGGATTGTGTTGTATGTGGAGAGTGTGGTGCCGTGCTGGAGCCAGCCGTGCGCGTATGTGCGTGCAACAGTGGCACGCATGCTTGCATTTGTGTTTGAATGTGTGCACGCATCCAGTCACATGTGAGTCTGATAGCACGTGTGGTCCAGATTTCATAAGATTTCTTTCTCTTCTGGCTGTCTGTACTTGCAGTTCTCCTCTGCTCTGGGTTTCTATAATCCTCCAGTCGTTCCTGTCTTTCTGTCACCTTCATCTCTCCATCCTCTTAACACCTCTCTATTCATCACCTCTCTGCTTCCCCCTGGTGGCTGCGATTATTCACACATTCTCATTCTTCTTGTACCCTCCAAGTCTAATGCTTTGTAATGCATTTGAATAGTTTTGGTGAAATGGGGCATGCAGTGTGTGTGTGTGTGTCAGTGTGTGTGTGTGCCCTTGCTCAATTGTTTATTGTAATTTCTGGATTTTTACAACATGTGCATCTGTTCACTCAAATATGGTGAGATTGAAAAACGTTGCAAAACTCTCTCAGTTCCCATACACAATACACCATTCTGTGAGTCTGGCCATCATCATGTAGTTATGATCAACAGCATGTGTGAAAATCCAACAGAAGAGTGTAAAGTGGCTCTGCCTTACATGTGCACCTACAATCTGCTGGTACACAGCAAAACGAAACACTAACGACAATTAGACTTTAAAATTTCATATTGCAAGTCATCTTCCAAAATAATTGCGTCTGATGTGAGATGGTGCAGCGCTTACCAAAATACTGATTCTAGTCTGGTCTGATGCGTGCTGTGACATCATGTACTAATCTCTTATTCTTTCTGCTCCACCCTCCTCCACACTCCTTTCTTTTCCTTTATTTTTTTCCCACTTACCCTGTCTCCCACCTCCGTCAACTCTCTGTCCCTTCCTCTGTCTGTCTGTCTGCCTGTCTGTCTGCCTGTCTGTCTGTCTGTCTGTTTCTCTCTTTCTCTCACTCTAGCAACCATGGGCAAAAGACAGGAGCAGAGGGGAGAGGGAGAAGTATGTGAGCTCTCCACTGCAGTATTGATGACCCAATGATCCCCTGCAGAACAGAGCCAGTCAGGCAGACAGAGTGAGGCTCAACTCAGAATCAAAATCAGAATCAGCGCCACAACCATTCAGTAAAAGCAACCAACTGAGTAGAATATGAATGGTAAATGTAACCTAATGTTGTAATGCTGCTGTGTGGGTGGCACAGTTAATAGAGTAGAGTGCATTACAGATTAGGTTTATGGCCCATTGCCAAAAATGTTGACGATTCCATCACACAACCGCAATTCCATCTGTGCTGCAAATGTTTGATTTTAATTTGTACAGTATGTTTGATGCCTTACAATGACCAATATATTTAGCGGCAAGAGTTAAGATTAAATGTATTAAATACAACAAAGGAGATGTTAAATTTGTGGACTTAGTATCCAGTTAATAATATTACTTTTATCTCTGTCCTTAGGTCCTTGAGTCTTCTTGCTAGCTGTTAGAGGAAGACAGCTACAAAGAAGAAACATTTACATACAGCAGAAAACATCTTTTTCCTCCCTCACTACCAGCAAGACCATACACTGAATGAGTGGCTTGTCAGATCAGCTATTTTCAGGCCAATCTGGGGCTCCAGTGGGCTGTGGTGGGGACCAGGCAGAGGAAAAAGGGTGTGTTGGAGGGCTGGAGGAGCTGGAACGGCCCGAGCTCTGGACCAGGGAGCTTGGGTTCCAGGCGGAGTCCCAAGATCCCTCCAACGATGGACTGGCACCGGTGACCTCCGACCACTTTCCCCCCTCCTCTCCTTCTGCCCTGGCCAACGGCCTCCACCTACAGAGAAGGCTGGGGCACAACACCTGCCGGCGGAGGCAGACGGAGACTCACACTACAGCCGAGACACATACATTCGCAGAGACATTTAGAAACATGCAGACGCACATAGACCCAGATGTGCATGCGCAGGCTGTTTCACACGCACACATGGATAATTGTGGACACATGGATATCAATGCACATACGGGTTCTCTTGGGCCAGAACACTCCAGAACTCTCACGCCGGAGGCCATACACACAACCTCACCTCAACCCCTGTCTTTGGCACTTGGGAATCATCCTGCCTCCACCAATCAGCTCGCAGCCCCTATCCTCACACCAGAGACAGACATGCCCTCAACCTTTTGTCCAGTTCCTATTGGTCCAAACACAAACCCAGGCTCCTCTCCTCTTCCTGTGGAGGCAGAGAAGAAGTATGCACTCCGCAGCTCTGGACGTCCCCGCTTCCCCTGTCACCTGCGCAAATCCTCACGCCTCCGCCGAAGCATAGAGGATGGGGAGAAGAGAGCAGTGAGGGAGAGGGGAGGAGAGGAGGTGGATGAAGTAATAGAGGAGAAGATCTGGAGGGTTAAAGAAGAGGAAGTGGCGGTTGGTGAGAAGGAAGATCATAAGCCTGTTGAAGCTGTTCTCCCCACGGCTCCCTGCCCTACAGACGTCGCTCTTGCTCTAACTGTACCCAAACCTGTTCCTAAAGCTACACCTAAACCTGGGCCCAGACTTGGGCATAAACCTGGACCTAAATCCAGGTCTAGGCCCGCGCCAAAATCTGTCCAAAAAGCAGCTCCTAAAAGTGTCATGAAACAGCGTCAGGCAGCGCAGTCCATTCATCATCGTGTTACCCCTCATCACGCATTTGTGAACACGTCCACCATCCCTGCATCTCTGCTGAATGTGAAGGAGGAACCTGTTGCAGAGTCAGGGGTATCTGCTCCCAATAACCGGAAATGTGGACGTTATGTTGGTGTAAGTTCATTAATTGTTACATGTCACTGTGCTTACTCATAATACATTATACAATATCATATCATGTATGAAATAATTTTCAGTTGCATATGTTTTATGTTGGTCTCTGCTTTACAGGTGAGGAAGATTGTTGTCAAGGTGGCTCGCATTCCTGTCAGTCTTAGTCGCCGACAGAAGAGCTACAAGATTTCCAATTTGGAGACAGTTACAGGCACAGAGAAAGGCAATGATGGCGGTCTGGAGGGCTCGGAGGCAGTTCGAGAGCCGACCGCACTTCTCCGCATGAAGAACAATGGGAAGAGTGTTATGGTGATGTTCCCTCCTGGAGAGCTGCCTGTTATTCTCAAACGCAGGCGGGGACGGCCACCTAAACAGCCTCTGCCAGGAATACCCGGAGAGCCTCCGAATCCCAGCAGTGCCAGTGGTAATGGAGACCAGCCCAAAAAGCCCCGGAGGCGTCGTCGGACTAAACTCCCTTCTCCTTATCCATCTTATGTTAATGATACTAATGATGTGAAAACAGAGTATGGGGACGTTCTGTCTAAACTGGCTTTTTTAAACCGTCAGCCCCCTGCCACTGGCCGCTGCTCTCCCCCTCGATGCTGGACCCCCAGTGAGCCAGAAAGCTTTCATGCCCCCTTGGAAAACCCTGGAATATCCACCCTACTCCACCGGCTAACTGGGTTTAGACGCCCGCGCGGTGGCAGAGGAGGGGGCCTTGGAAGAGGTGGAGGAGCAGCAGGGGGGATTGGGGGCAGTGAGCGCAATAAGAGCACCTTCAGTGACTTCTTTGAATCCATCGGCAAGAAGCGGAAACTGAGCCCTCTGTCTGAGCATGGATTACCTAGGAAAAGGGGAAAGGGGGTGGGTGGAGGCGGGGTTGGACGGGGAGGGGGTATCGTAGGAACTGAGCCTGGGGGAGAGAAAATAGTCAGGAAAAGACGTATGAGAAAAAATGGTGCATTTAAAGGAGAAGGAGTTTCCATGGGGCAAGACTGGCCCAATGGGGCAGGTGGTTGGGGGGAGGAGGGGGGTATTGAAAAGGAGAAAGGTCTGGGTGGGTTTCAGCTCTGTGGATCTCCAAGAGGGGGCTTTTCTTCCTGTGAGGTTGGAAGGGGGGGTGCCTACAGCAGTCTAGGAGGAAGCAGAGGGGTTGGGCCAGTTGGGGAAGACTCACAAGGCCTGTTTGCTGGATATTTCCGGTCACTGCTCGACTCGGATGATTCATCAGACCTGTTGGACATGTCCTCCTCTCAGTCAGATCCCCGCAAAGCTTCATCCACCCCTGGTTATGAGCCATCCAGCCCAGCTGCCGGGCACAGCTGGTCCCCTGCATTCTCCAAGTGGTGCTCCAAGGGTGCAAGTTCTGCGGCGGAGGGTTCAGCCCAAACACATTGCTCCTCGGCCAGGCCTCCGTACAGCTATGGCAGCCTGGCCCAAACATCGCCCACCACCTCTACCTATCTCAAGTCCACTCCTCCATCTCTCTCACACTCTCCCAGCTCCCCCCATCCTGCCTCTTATGGCCACTACTCCTCTGGCTACTCCTCCTCTTCTCCTGCAGTGTCACAGAGATCCTCAGACTGCAGCTTTGCATACGGGTCTGGACACAGCAGTGGAAAGGCCACCCCTGTTGGCCAGATTGGTTATTCTAGCTACCAGGCAGCAGCCAAGCGGGGCTTTTGTGGATACCCTGCAGCAGGTCATTCCTCCATGCGGGGGGAGTCAACAGGACCCACATCACCTGGAGGAGGGTACATGGCTGTGGCCAAAGGCAGCCAGTTCAGCTCCTCCTCCCCAGAAGGATACAAACAGTACAACTCCAATCAGTGGAGCTTCAGGTAAATCACTTGTCGCTCAATAACTAATTTTATGAATTCAAGATATTTCTGAGTTGCTTTTTCACACAAAATCTCACTTGGTATGAAAGATTTTTAAATGAATATGGAATTAAATGTTTTCTTCCATTAAAAAGAGAAGTACAAACTAATAAAAGTCAGACCATGGCAGGATCAAAGTGATTAGATTTGCTTAATATAAATGTTTCACTCCAGCACATCATTTTCAATTTTACCCTGTCCACCGTGTGCCAATTAACAGTCAATACCTGACATTAGTTAACTCAGGGCTAAAATGTGCACTGTGGTTATCCATAGGAATACATAATCAGAACCCGCATTGAGAGTTTTCTCTTCAGGGTCCTATTACTGACTGCTGGAGCTGCAACAAAGAGCAGTTGAAACTGAACTATTTCTCAAATATAGACATATTGCTCAAGTCATGTTTGTATGTTTTTATCATTTTTGTTGCTCTTTTTGTGTTTTTCTTTTCTTCAGACAAGGTTATGGCGGCTGGTCAACGGACAGCTTTGGGCCTCAGTATCATGGCTACAGTGAATATGGCTCCAACGAGTCAAAAGACATCTTGGATATCTCGAATTACACCCCCCAGAAAGCCAAGCGACAACCTTTTCCTGAAAGTTTATCAGAATCCTCTTCTGACTCTTCACATCTTGGCTCTGCAGCCACTGGCAGTGGACCGAGCTCCGCAGGTGGCACATATAAGCTGAACGAGGCTGCTTCTGTTAGTGCAGAGGGGGGTCAGTCGAGTCTGTCCAGCCTGGAGAAGTTGATGATGGATTGGCATGAGAGTGCTTCGGGACCCTCCTATAACTGGAGCCAGAGCGTCCTCTTCCAGGGCGGGGGGACCAGCAAACCTGGCCGTGGTCGCAGGAAACGGACTGAAGCACAATCAGAAAAAGAGGGGGGTTCTGCGTTACACTCTGATTCCCCATCCAGTCCCTCACCAACGCCCACTCCAGGACCTAAACGGGGAGGGGTTGGTGGACGGGGCAGAGGGTCTAGAGGAGGCAGAGGGGGGTTATCTCCTTGTCAGAGAGAGCGGCCATCAGGAGCTAAAGGCAGGGGCAAGGCTGTCTCTACATCAGGAGCAGGAGTAGTAGTGTCTGCTGGAGGTCCAGAGGGGTCTGGGCTGTTCCAGGAGGTGCTGGACTATTACAGCGGAGACAGTAGTAGCCTCTCTCCCCTGGCCACTCCCAATCCTGCACCACCCTCCAGCTACCTCCAGGACCCCTGTGAGTACCCCTCCCCTTATTCTGCCCACCCTTCTACACCTTCCTCTGAAGAGCGATATCCAGCCTTATACCCTGGAGAGTCCTCCTCTTCCCTCTCACCCAGTGTCTCATCTCCCCCTTACCCTCCCAAGCCCACCCCTCCTCCGCCCCAGTCCTATCACCCAGTCCCATCCAGGACCTTCTCCCCCTCCTGCTCTCCCTCACCACGAGTAACACCCCACTGCGGCACTGCACTGAGTCCCTCACATCGCCCGCCTCCAAAAGACCCCCAGTTCTCGCAGTATGACTCCCCCAGCTACTGCAGCTCCCCCTACTGGTACGGACAGACATCGCACAGCGGCAGCCCCAGCCCACACTCACACAGCACACACTCAAATACAGCCGTGCACACACACAGCAACCCTCACACAAGTCCTCATGGAAACGCACATGGCAATCCACTCGCTAGCCCAAACGCAAACACACACTCACACACACATATAACCCCGACTCCCCACGACACACACCATCACAACACACAGCCTCACGCAAACCTGAGCTCACACACCAACACCCATCCCACCTCACATCTCCAAAGCAACCCCCTCACCCACTCAAACCCTCACACCAACAATCAGCCCCTCCACAATACACACACCAACCCCAACACTCATCTCCCCTCCCACACACACTCCAACCCCAGCCCCAGCCTCCTCTCCCACTCAACGCCTGTGCTTTATGAGGAGCGCAGCCCTCCCTCCACCATGACTGCCCACAAGCGGGATCTGACCCCCCACGCCATGAGCACAGGCCTTTGCCAGGGTCCCCTGCCTCACTCCCCATTCCCCAAACCTCCCCTCGACTCCTCGCCCCATCAGGAGGACACTAGCGGCTTCTCCCTGTCCCACCAATCCTACCAGGGCATGGGACACCGCTACCCCTCCCAGGTGGCTCAGGGAGGTGGGGTGCTGTGCCAGCTCCTGGACCCAGCCAATGATGACAGCTTCAGCGTCACCAGCCTGTAACAGCAGGTGAGTGTATTTAACCTTCATACAACCAATAAGGCCGACATTTCTAGAGGAGTGTTTGATTAATGAGGATGAATTTGCCAAGTGTTTTGAAAGTATTTCATTACTTGATATTTAATTGGATGACGAAGCACTATTAGTAGTTGTGATTAATAAATGAATAGCTAATATAAACATAACAGTGAATTTTTTTTTTATCAGTTTTACAAAAACGCTTTATCTGATTAGTATATAGAAAGGTCAGGTTAAAAAAATGCTTTTGCAAGAATCCATGTTCAAGGTAGATTTGAATGTGTTTTATAGTAGCCTGTGTCTCAGAATACTGTATGTTCAAGAGTGCAACAGCAGCAGCACCACAGTGTACACATATGTACTACATTGCTTTTAGAACCACATCAAACACTGAAGATGTGTTTACAAGGACCTATTAAGCTTTACCACTGTCAAAAATATCACACTCTCATATATTACTCTCTTTCCCTTCATCTCTTTCTCTCTCCCTTTGTTTTTCTTTCAGGTGCATTCAATCCAAGCTTTTACAGATTTGCAAACATTTTTTTTTGTTAAGGAGACTTCTTTGTGAGAGACTGTGAAATGAAGGGTGAGAATTTAGCTGCCAGCTTTGGACAGTAAAGCTTTAATTCTCCAGCACTGACAATCAAAATCAACCGCAACTTAAACACCCGAGCATGTACACACACAAATACACACACACACACACACACACACACACACACACACACACACACACACACACACACACACACACACAGACACGCATGTGCAGATGAATTCACTACCTAAACCTGAACACATAAAATCATACGTGTACACACTCACTCACACTCTACGCTGGAACGAGGGACTGGCAAAGAGGAGCTGACAGATGAATACCAGACGCTGGCGGACAGAGACAAATCTATTTCCTCATTCTGTTGAGTCCTGCTGTGACACATAGAGGACTCTGTTTCCCAGAAGTCTGTATCTCACCAAATCTTTCTGGTGTTGTTCTGTACATCTGCAATATGGACAAACTAGGATCACAATGCTCTATCTCTCTTTCTGTTTCTTTTATCTGTCCTCTCTCAACTTCCCTTCTTTGCTAAACCAGCAACCGTGTTCTGCACTCGACTCGCCAACACTGCATTTCTGTCTTGTGCTCTAACCTGAACCGCATCTGAGCCCAAATCAACTTTTTAAATACCATGAGCCTTGCAAATGTCCCGCTCTGTGCACTCCTTGTGTCGTGTCCCATAAGAGAAAAGTGGACTAAACCAGTTTCTGCTCTTGAAATACCAGCATCTGTACATATGACTCCAGCTCCAAGCCAGGGGGCCCCCTCTTCACTCTGAAGGTCCGTCATCAACATGCCCTCCTCAGCGTTCTGCCATGGTTTCTCTGCTCTGGGGGGGTAGGTGGGTGGGTGTGGGGGGGACTGCAGCATGGAGACTCAACATCCTGTGTTTTGCTGTTTTAACTACAAGGGAAAGAGACATTGAAATCACACAATGGCCCCAAAGAGACTCTTGTTTTCTGTGTGCAAATGTGAGACAGAGGAGGTTGTGTTTGCGTGATGCATGTATTTGTGTGTATGTGTGCCTATATGTGCGTGTGTGTGAGTATGCGTGCGTGCCTATGGGGTCAAAAGGAGTGAAGCTCCCCAGACACCAAAGTCTTGGCGGGGCCTCATTCTTTCTTTCACTCTCTCCCTTCTTTTTTCTGTGGTCTTGTGTTGTTTGGTGGTTTTTGTGATGAAAAAAATTGTATATCTGTCTGTTACATATCATGTATGTATCTGAGGTGCAAAATATTTAAATACACATTCTGTTCTTGCCATTGGTAATCCTGTCTATAGCATCCTGCTTCTTTAAGGGATTAAGGGAGGTGTGAGCATGTTTGTGTGTGTGTGTGTGTGTGTGTGTGTGTGTATGTGTGTGTGTGTGTGTGTGTGTGTGTGAGTATGTGTGTGCATGTGCGCATGTGCGTGTGCGCGTGTGTGCGCTTTTTAGAGCCTCCCTGAGTATTGGGCTTTGCCCAGGCTGTCTGGGACTGTGAGCGAGTGAGTTCAGTCAAGGACACAATTCGACAGGGAGTGAAAGGGAGGGGAGGAGAGGAATGGATGGCGGGGAGAGCAGGGGAGGATGTGTTGGAGGGGAAAGAAGGAAACCAGACTGAGGAAATCAGAAAAGAGTGTCAGAGAGGTTTTAAAGCCACTGAAACAAAATGCACAAAAATGTACTGTTGCAAAATACCTCTTCCAAATAAGGCAATGTACTAAAGCACAGCGTAAAGGCCGGTGGTAGCAGAGAGCTGACAGGAAGGGACCCATGCATGTCCTCACAGGGAATCTTGCTATAATACAGCAAATATTGTGCATCTGCAGTTTGTGTGTATTGTGTGTGTGCCAGACAGACAGAGAGAGCGAGAGAGAAAGAAAGCAGATGGGGGGAGTTTACTGGCTGCATATTGTGTACAGTTTGTCAACAGGCTGACTAAATAGACTCAGACATGGCTGGAGGAAATGTGTTTGCTGTGACATTCCACTGTATGGCGGAAGAGGACACGCACCGTCGACAACACTACACACAGACAGAGCGATGGAGGAGGGTGCAGAGCAACAGCCCTCTCACAGACTTTTTCTTTATACTTTATTTATACAAAACATAATTTAAATATAAATGATCATTTTCTGTGGCGGATTTGAACGAAATTACAGCCAATCAGATCCCATACTCTCAGCAAGTTTTAAAACACAAGTCTGTTATAATCTGATATAATCGAATTTATTTCTCAACAATCAGTGGCAGGACACGTATTCAGATCTTTTACTTAAGTGGAATGGAAGTATTATCACAATGTACTCAAAGCAAAGGTATTAGTACTCATTATGCAGCAGAATAACCCCTGACTGTTTATGACTGATTATAGATCTTTTAACATGTGAGCAGCATTTTAATGTAGTTGGTCAACAGCGTGTTCATCTTAACCACTTTACTGTTGTCTTGTATAATCTTAATTTTATGAGCTAATCATAGGCTTAGTATGTAAAATGTTTATCTCTTAAGTAGCAACTAGGTCTGACTGTCAAATAAATGTAGTAAAAAAAGTTTTTTTTTTTTTTTTCTAAAGTATAATGTTTCCCTTTGGCATCCAGCAGAAGTAAAAAGTAGCATAATATATATGAATTATGCTACTTTTTTACTTCTGCTGGAGATTATATATATATATATATATATATATTATATATCATATACACATATATATTCAAATATATATCCTAAGTTTACAAGTGAAGTAGCCTACCTCAAAACTGCACTTAAAGTAGGCCTGCAGTAGTAAAAAGTAACTTAAATCTACATAAGCTACAAAATATTCATATAAAAAGTAATAACTAAAACAATACATCGAAATAAACTTGATAATATCAAAGCAATATTTCTGTGTAGATGCAGAACCAAAATAAGTGGGGGACCGTCTGTGTTTATTCATCACAGAAAGAACAGTAGCCTACTGTACGTGTTGACGGCTTTTTTTTAGTTTATAGCATTTTGCTGGAAACAATTTGTGGAGCAACTTGGGAGACATTTCCTTCACCTTATTTCTTAAGAAATCATTTCAGAGGTTAAGTCCACACTTGCTCGCAGGGTTAATTGTTACCGGTACGAGTTAGTAATGTGCAAAAATAAAACGGCGGTCACTGTGTCAATAAGGCCACCAGGAATGCGCTTCGTCATCACTACTTTCCCCTGGGGGTAAAGAAGAAGAAGGAGGAGGTCGGGGAGGAAAGAGGAGGAGGGGAGTTCTCAGCTGGGACTTTCCTCACTGCCCTCCAGAAAAAAGTTAAATCACTGGGCACCACGCCGGAGATGTTCCCCGGTGTCGCCACAGAGGAGGTATGCGGACCTGTGCGCGATGGTGGGGCCGCGGTAGCCCCCCCCTCCGCTTGGGAATAGTACTCATTTTAATCCCACCGGTTCTCCTCGCGCTCCAGCTGCTTGTCGTCGCCGGCCCACGGTTACCTCGAGCCGCAAGGGGCGGGGTGGAGGGGCAGGGGCAGGAGGGCGCGGTTGCCTTCTCCGTTATCAGCATCGAACCGGAGAGGAACTCGCTCCGTGTGGGAACCCGGTCCCGGCGACCGGGTCCAGAGGAAGAGGTGGAGGTGGAGGATGGAGGAAGGAGGGAGGGGACACGAGCCTTTGAGGATGAGAACGAAATGCACTGGCACCAGGTTAGTAGTGAAACGAGAGATAAAGTTTAATGTTTCTGAATCTTTACATTATTGCTTGAATTACAAAACCGCTGACATGACACTTTTTCATTTACGCCTATATAGATGAAGTAATAATAATATTAGATGAAAACCTTACTCATAACACTTAATGCCAATTAAAGATGATTTAAAATGTACTGGAATTGCAAGAAGGAGCCAGTCAGTGTACTGTACATGTTCAGCTGAGGGATACAGATATAAAAAAGATGCTTTGGTTGCCTGGTTCAGCTTATTCATTATGCTGGGTCAGTTTGTGCACAGCCCTGTGAATTATTACAGACATGATGGAACAGGTGAGCGCAGAGGGTGAGCACAGCACTGACCCCAGATCAGAGAGAGGTGACAGCTGTTCTCTCTCTCGCTCGCTTTGCCCTTCAGTTGTACAGTCCTCCAACCTTCATCTGTGTTTGTGTGGGTACATCTCTCCCCTCTTTACCTCAGACTCCTTCCCCTCACCCCCTTCCTCCTCCACCCCCCTCACCCCTCCTCAAACTCTTTTTCATTCTCTTTTTCTCTCACTGTCTCTTTTTCTGCCCAAGGCAAAAACTCTCTGACTCATTCTGTGAATCATCACCCCTCCCCACTGCCTCCCCAATGAGGTTGCCATGGTGACCACAGGGTTCAGTCTGAGCCGGGTGGGGGGGCTTTCTTTGACTGCGTGTGTTTGTATGTTACAGTGCCCCAGGCAAATGTCTTACCAGCGGGACTGAGGTCAGATCCCGTGACCTGCCTCCTCAGCACTCATACCTGGGGCAGCGGGTGCAGCTGAGGCACTCACACGCATTACTGTCATTCCTATGCATTCAACTCCTATCCACGTTCCCATGAATCTGCTGGTAGTCCTTGCTCTGTGGTATCAATATATTGATATGTATTTCTGTATGCTCCCAGGTTGGATCGAGAGCACTGGAGGTGCAGCCGTGGGCAGCCAACCAGCCGTCATTCACAGCAGAACTCGGTCGTATCATCACACATATCACCAGGCCTCAGGTAGGTTACACAGAACATCACATAAAACAACAACCATCAAATGAAAACATCTGACCCTGTTAAAGCCATTAAAAAATTAATTTCATTGATTGAAAATCTATGAAAAGTGCATCAATTTGTGAAAAGTCTCAATGACCCTTAAATGCCTCTAATATCATCATCACAATTTGGACACTGATGATCTTTATTTACTGTATATAACACTTTTTGCCTGTTATGTTCTATAAACTCTGAAATGAAATACTGTGTAAAGTTATAAAGGGATTACATATGTATGTTGTCTAATACACGGGTCCCCAATTGTTTGGCTTGTGACCCTTTAAGTCAAACTGTTGTCTGCTTAGTTCAACCAAAAAGCAGCTTTCATCATCAGAAAGAAAAGACTAGGAAAATTAATTTTATTTTGTGTATCTGAAATGTTTCTTCTTCTTTTCTGTTTTTGTAATCATCTTGTGACCCCTCAGATTTATTTTGTGACCCCACAAAATAAATCTGATCCTCAATCTCACAATCCCAGGTCCAATATATAGAGCCTTGCTTGAAGGTCTCCCGCTACACTTTTACTCATAAGGGAACTACACATGCTGTAGCCAGGAGTTAGACCTTGCCAAGACTTAACAGCAATCAATAAAACTTCACTTTTTCAACCACTACTTCTTCTTCAGTTCACTTTTTCACTTCTACAACTGCAGACTTCCAGTGTGGGGGTTAACATAGCAGTAATATGATCAGTCAGGCGCTGTCAATATGCTGGCAGCAGAATTCTGCCAAATCTGGAGCCAGTAAAGCCTTTCAGTTCCAGACTGAAAACTCCCGAACAAGAGTTAAGACTTATGTAACACCAACTGCTGGGGAACTAGGAGGGAAAATTATATATCGACAGATTAAACCTTGCATGTTGTGTTGATTTTGTTCTCTAATTACCCAGTACCTGCCACAAATTAAAATGCCTCTCAAATCTACTCTTGCTAAATGAGCATCATCAACTGCATCTCACATTTAAGAGTTAGTTTTACCTGAATTGTCTGCTTGACTGAGAGGCACTTGGAAACATCATTTACTAATTGCTCTCACACAAACTTCTTTTTCAACTTCCTCTTCTCTCCTGGTTTTATATTTAATGTGTGTCAAACTGTTCTCAGACCTCTGTCCATCCCATCCCATGTGACCTCTCTTCTCCTGTCCATCCCCAGCTGAGCTGCTCCAGGGTTTTATCTCCAGGTCAGGCTCAGGCATCGCAGCCTCCTGCGGCTTCTCACCACTGGCTGTTGTGCGCTGAGGACTGGCTCCTTCCAGCTGCAGACAGACCGTGTGTCGCGTACTCCTTCAGGTGTGCCCATATGTCTGTACAGTATGTGCATGTGTCAGTGCATGTGCTGTGATGCTTCTGCATTCCTATCACTGGCAGAGTTGGAATAAAAAATGCAATGCATATTTAATCATGCATGCAATAATCTTCAAACCACCTCTGTGCTCCCCTGCCTCTCTGTCTATCTTTTTGTGTTTGTCTTTGTCTCTCTAGTATGGATGGAAGAGATGCAGACTTTCTAAAGACTGTGTTGGGGCTAGGATGTGAAGTGCACAGTTTTGATCCCAGCAACTCCAATACATCCAATGGTCACCTTGGCAACAGTTTGGCTAGTAACCATGGTGACGGAGGTGTGGTCAGCCAGCACAAGATGTGGCTGGAGTGGCGCGCTCCAAGGAAGCGCAAGCACAAGACAAGAGGAAACCTGAGTAGTGTTTCTCAAACACTGGCACATATCATGACAGCTCTGGGGCATCACACAGTAAGACACACACACACACACACACACACACACACACACACACACACACACACACACACAGAAATTTAGAGAAACAGTGCCAAACAAACATACCTTAAGAGTCTTTTCACCCCAACATACCCAGAAAGCTCTCTTACTTGTACGTTCCCATGGCAACAGGGCTCTGCGCCATCCCTGGCTGCCATGGCAACAATTTCAGTGAGTGAATCACACACTGGCCCAATTACCTCCTGCAGCCACAAGAGGGAACTACATACCTACAGTTTGAGTGTATGCTGGTTGACAGGATAAGAAGTACTTTGACGTACCAGTTAGAAATATTTAATAATACTTTTAATTAGATTTTCAAATATTTGGCTATAAAGGTATGCTTTGGAAAGCAGCAAGGCTGAATGTCATGAAAATTGTCTTGCAATGCAGTTCCCTGATATTTTATGGATGGCCTCTAATTTTAATAGAAATATAATACCATGTTCTTATTTGGAATTTTTTTTTTAAATTTCTAAAACACACTTTGCACTTTTGAAGTACTAAAGGACAATATTGAATTTTTATTCACTTCTCTATATTCTCTATATATCTTTAGGTTCACTTTTTGTATGCTGACCTGCTCAGCGCTGAGTGGCGTGTTTTCCAGAACTGGATCGAGTCAGGAACTCTGCAGAGTGTCCATCATCTGGTTGCCACAGTACACCTGCAATGGCCAGGGTTTGAGGTGGGAGGAAGCGATGAGGAAGTGCTCCGCTATTGGTTCAGCATCCTACAGGGTCTCCAAGCTTCTGGACTCAAGCTGGTCCATAGCTCTGCAGGAGAGGGTCACAGTGTCCTAAAACGAACAGTAGCAAATGCTCACAGCTCCTACACACTCAGCTGGGTCAACACAAGAAACTGACACTCACATGAAGCATGAGCACAGGTGTACACACATGACTAGACATTATGGATGTCCTAAGACAAAAAGGAGAGGGGACTTACAATAGTAAGTGGAGTTAGTCTATGAACTTTTCATTTTCCGGCACATGCATTTCTTAACATGACATCTCCCTCTAGTGGAGATGAAAGGATTTTATTTTTCATGACTCCACCCTCAGAGGGAAATAATGTTGTGTCTGAGCATGATACTGGCTAATTTGACCAAATATGGAGCAGAGGGTGGACTTGCTGATTTAACTGGGCAAGAGCGCAATAATATAATAATTAGATTTACAGATTTTTATTTTGTCTCACTGTCAACAGCAGATATATGTAAATGGTAGCTACTGCTCGACAGCTATCTGGCAGGTACCAACACATTTTCTTTTTTTTTTTTTTTAGTTGAACCATGGTACTTGGTTGAATCAAGTATCGTATCATATTATTCTCATCTAGTGTGACCCATTTTACATTAATTGGATCCAGCTCTGGTTTGAATGTAAATTCAACAAATTATGTAGATTCAACTGATTATTTGATGTATTTGTTTTAATAACATGCTTTATGTGCAATAATTGTTTACATTGAAGAGAAACTTAAATTATATTGAGACTGAGTGCCTACTGTGAAATATACAGAAATTCTTCCATTATACTGATGCATTTTTGCACTGAACTGTGTACTGTATAACAAAGAAAAAAACAATGAAACTTTGTTACAAATGTGCATTTATACCACAATAAAATCCCAAATAAAGCCAGAAAGCCGTTACTGTTACTTTGTCTGTCTCCAGAGAACCCTGATAATTCCTGATAACAAGAGGTTGTTCTATAAGAATATTTATTCATTGAATTGATGAAACAGTGACATTAGTGGCATCTGTTATGCACATTGTTTTGCATAATCTTTGTTAGGCAAATTATTTAGAAAGGAAGTTTGCTAGATAATTTCCTCGTTTTTAAGACATACACCTTTTAACTTCACGCAAACCTAGACAAATAATTAGATTTAATTTTTAGAGAAGTATACAGTTACAATTCATGAATTGTTAAAGAAGTTTATTCTGCCTCATAGCAGCAGAAAACAAAGATGGACATACAGTAAGCAAGATCAGAGGGGGCTCTATTGTAGATGTAAGCATATGAATATGATTTATGTGATACCTTAGTTCATCTTAATTCATGTGTATAATTTGAATACATCTTATGTGGAGTTATTCAATTGCAGTTTTTGTATTTCCCTTTAAATGTATTTGCACTTGTTCCATAAACAAAATCAAACAAGTGGCTGCAACAGTGGCTTAACACAAATACTCCTACAAGTTGGTACTGCACCTCAAGTTAAGGCAATAATTGCACCATTCAAATAAACACATTGTCTCAATACTATCATTTGCCACATGGTCATAGGTTCTAGGCCACTGAATAAATGATTTACCCTTTACTGTATAACGGCTTGCTTCTCCTACCATAAACCTTGAAAACTTCCAGTTTGCCGGGCTGAGTTGTGGTAAAGGATGCACTTAACACTCACCCGGTGAGGTTCACAGGACAGCTATTTATCCTCTTAAGTGCTTTTCTCCACAGTGAGCTCTTATTCATAAAGGCCAATGCCAGTCATTCCTCGGACTCGTTCCAACTCGCTGGAGCGCACGTTGGAATGTGCTCCTGCCTCCACCCTCCGCTACGCAAATTACGCACAGATGTTTGCCACTAGTCAGGGTGGAGTTGCGCTCTTTACGTTGAAATTTCCACATCCTGTACTCAGCAGAAACCGTCGACAGGAGAAGTAGCCAATCAGCATTGAGGAAGTTAGTCGCTCGACCAATCAGAAGTTCACAATCCCGGGACCTTCGTGTTCTGTGTCGCTCGTCCGCATACTGCACCGCTCAACATTTCTTGTGGAAATCTTGAGACAGGACAACAAACAGAGAGTATAGAGAGAGCCAACAGTTTCCACTTTTGACGGTAAGTAAAGTATGTTTAGTCGGTGTTGTTTTCATAAAGTGAAGAATGTAACTATAGTTTTGTTTGGCTGTTCCTTCGAGATAAGGAGCGCCTACAAGTTACTTCCTGCTCTGACAAGGCCGAGATCCCAAGTTACATTTTAGCCCATAGCTAATGTTGTGAGTGTAAAAGTGTAACGTTTACGACTGATTCTTTCTCTAATAGTTACTTGTTTAGGAGAAACCTTACAGCGTATCCAAAATGTTGCACTTCTAATAAGTGAAACCTTGCTAATGTTGGCTTGTTAATGTGACAGAGAGCGGTTGACTGTATGTTAATGCCGAACACACCATTAACCACATAGTGCGAAGCTGTATTTCAACTGGGTACAGCTGTAACAATTGCAAGTCGGCTTTTCATGAAGAAAGTAATAAACGTGACACCAACAATATGCTCAGTTTGGAAATACGCATAACAACGTGGCTGTCAAGTCAAGAAGAAGTGCAGACATTTGAACCCACCGAGAAAAACTTGACCCCAACGTTAACATGAAAAACTTGTAATTAAGCAACCGAAATGGGGAATAGGAAGCACTGCAGGGTATACTTACAGTTACAGTACGCTCAGCTCTGGCTGCTCGCACTGTCCTGGTGGCAGACAGAGTCTGCAGCCACTGCAAATCTCTAAGCTCCTGTGGGAGTTGACATTTTCTGAACATATTCCATATGGCACTGAAGTTACTGCTTTTTGTGGAGAGATGACACGCTCAGTGTCACACGCTAACTGATTTGTCCAATATAACTTTAAATATTTACTTCACTGTAAGCAGAATTTTGAAGAATTATTTCTCAGCTGAGTTTTCCCTCCTCTTTTAAACTAATTTCCCAGTTTCGTTCACAAGGACTGGGTGTATTTTTGTTGTTTGCTGAGTGGAGCAAAGCTTTAGTTTTGCTTCTGCTTTAGCTCTGTCTGGCTCAGTGTTTATTTATATATGCCTATCTGTATGTCATATGAGCGTGTGACTTATTTAGGGATGCAAGTAAAGATTATTTTTATCATCAGGCAATATGTTAATTTTTTTTTAAATTATTTTTTGGTCTATAAATTGTAATAAACCAGTGAAAAATACCCATCATAATATCCCAGATCAAAGTTGATTTTAAATGTTCCATTAAACAGTCCAAACCCAAAATTATTCATTTTTAGAAGGATACTGAACATTAAAAAGCAGCAGATATTCACATTTGAGAAGCTGTAACCAGTAAATAGTTTGTTTTCGCTTGATATGTTACCTTATTGATTAATTATCTACCTATAGACAATCAAAGAATCAACTAATTGTTTAAGCACTTGACTTATTAGTATCACAGATGCATGTAATATATGGTAACAAATCTCTACAGCAATGCCTCAGTGTTGTGCTATAGTCTCTTAATGTTTCTGTGTCTTTGTTTCAAGTGACCTTCCTTCTCTCCCCCATCAGGGTTGGGCCCCCTACCCACCACACCCAACCATGCCTTTGGTGACGAGGAATATAGAACCGCGGCATGTCTGTCGCCAGTCCATCCCTACCAAAATCCGCAGTGAGCTGGAATGTGTCACCAATATCAGCCTGGCCAACATCATCCGCCAGCTCGGCAGCCTCAGTGAGTGTGCGCTGTGTGTGGCTGGGTGTTAACACGTCTGTCATTAAAATATGGTGTGAATGGTTCATAACATGTGACAGGTGTATATGTAGTTGTGAATGATAAATGTGTATCTGCTGTGATACCTGCTTTAATCTGTTGAAATCATAAACCAACGTGTGTCTGTGTTTTTGTAGGTAAGTATGCAGAAGATGTGTTTGGGGAGCTGTTTGTCCAGGCTGGAGCATTTGCCATCAGAGTAAATACGCTGGGAGAAAGAGTGGATCGTTTGCAGGTCAAAGTCACCCAGCTGGACCCCAAAGAGGAGGAGGGTAAGTACTCCCACATTTTACTGTTACTATGACTACTTATGTTATTATTAAAGTAGCTAATTAGTTTGAATACAGCTAATATAACATCAGATTTAACATAATAAATATTCAGTAACATTCTCTCTGTTTCATCTGTCTGTGTGTCTCAGTCTCTCTCCAGGCCATCACTACCCGTAAGGCCTTCCGTAGCAGTGTGACCCAGGATCAGCAGCTATTCACTAGACCGTCTCTGCCAGTGCCTGTGCAAGACACCTACACGATCTGTGATCCGCCTCCACCACTCAACCACCTCAGCCAATACCGGTAGGACTCAGCAGACACACAAATACACATCCAGAGCTCGTATTCATTCACTGGAGAGTAACATGCAAGGAATAGTAAGAGCACGTGCATGCACATGTGTACACATAGACACATGCGCATATGCTCTCTATTTTTGTCATGGCTATGCATTATTGAAACCCACCTCTCTGATGCATATGCTTTCAAACCTCGTCAAAGGGTGGATCTCAATAGTTGTCCTATAATAGACTTCAATTAAAGCCAGAAAGCACCATAGTAAAATTTGTGACGTCAAATATCACTGAAATGTCAAACTTGGCGACATGTTGCAAGGACAAATGTAGAATGTAGATGTACTTAGGTAAGATTCCTCATGCTGATTCTGGGCATTTTTGACCCATTTATGCCGACAAGCAGATTTTGGTAAAGTTAATGTAAAGTTAATCATTTATATTAAATGTAAATGGTTGTAATTGTAATTATATTTAATCAAATGTATTGAATCAAAGCGGCAATGAAGAAATTCTGTGGGGAAAACAATAACAGTGTATGTCACAACCCAGCTGAGATATATCACTGAGCGCGGAATATAAATTATGCACTAGGCATGACATGTCATCGGAAGTATGATTAATTAGAGATCAGAACAAAGGGAGCTTGTGGTGGTAGAGGTTGAAGTCTGTATAATCAGTATCCACAGCAGTGGCATCAATGATGCACAGAGTGAGAGCGTAAGCTTTTCCAATTATATTATAAAGACTCTCTTGTTTGAAAGTGAATTAATTTGACCATGACAGTTCTGGGATGCATACTTGGCACTGTGGATCTGACAAAGGAAAATAGCTTGTCCTAGTAAAGGTCTCTTGTATTGAAAAGCCAAAGTGATATGTCTTGTTAATGTGTTGACACAAAATGCAGATAAAGATCTGTTCTGTGACACATTATTTATGTATGTGAACACAAGATAACATGATGTGTAACTACACCGGTTGTAAATGGTTGCCTACAGGGACGATGGGAAGGAAGCCCTGAAGTTTTACACTGATCCCTCCTACTTCTTTGACCTATGGAAGGAGAAGATGCTGCAGGACACCAAGGACATCATGAAGGAGAGACGCAAGCATAGAGTGAGACACATAAACACTCTCATACGCACGAAAGCACGAGTCACTGAGTCGAAACAAGTTAACATTGGTCACATCAAATAAAAAAGCATTTGGATCCAGCGCTTATCTTACTCTTTTTTTTTTTTTTTCACTCTCTGTTCTGAGTAGAAGGAGAAGAAAGATCATCTGAACCAGCGGACACTCAATCCTCGAAAGATCAAGACCAGGAAGGAGGAATGGGAACGCCGCAAGATGGGAGAAGAGTTTGTGGTGCCAAAGAATGAAATGATGTAAGTGGAGAAACTGGCTGAAGTGAGAGGAGGTTTAATGGGAGTGTGCACTGGTGTAGAGTTGTGGTCATGCACAGACCCATGAGGCTTTTAAGTGCATTTAAGCAATGATTTGAAATGAATGACTTGATGAATTCATTATTTCCTTCTCTAGTTAACATGGTAACATGGCAAACTTGACTCGACTCCCCGTTCTTATCAGCCAATCTGTACACAGTGATATGGGTGGTATGTCCTGTCCGAAAACGTTCTCACGGGGTTGGGTGTAGAGCTGGCTGTCATTGGCAAAGAGCAGTAAACAAATGTGTGAGTCACACCACGCCTGAGGGTTGTAAACGTATGAAATAGCCTCAAATATGTAAAAATAAGTATCTAAAAATCTCAAATTAGAGTCACATTGATAGAATTGACTAGAATTAATGTTTTAGAGTTTTTCTGCTGCATTTTGTATGAGTCATAGTACTTCATCTGTTTTTAAAGGTTATTTTAAAACCATGTCATTTCCTGGCTTGTTTGTAACTCGCATGCCAGACCTAATGAGGAAAAAACATTAAGTTGAAGGGCAAACCTTTCTCGTACCGCTGTGTAAGTCACTGCACTTTCCGTTTGTCATTTTTAATGGCAGTGTGGACCAGCCACCACAACTGTAAGTGTCACAATTTGTGTCTTTAAAAGCAGCCATGATACTTTCTCTGAAATTGTTTCATTGTAAATGCTCCTAATCAAACAGAACATGACTGACACCTTCTAATTACGGGTGTAAGTGCCAGGCATTGTTTACCACAGTTCATTTGTGTTTCAGAGAGGAGAGATGGGATTCTTTATTTTGGGCAGATAGTGAGTGTTGTGAATTTGTTTCAAGGAATTCCTCTGAGGGTCTGAATGGCAGCATTGGATCCGGAGAAGGCTTCACTTCTGAAGGCCTCGAGCTGAGTACTGGCTCCTACGCTTATGATCCCGGCTCCCCTCTCCCTGTGCCCGGCTCCGATGACTTCCTGCCTCCTCCACCCCCAGACATGGCGTGAGTAGCATCAAGCATATAAGCCCACACATACTGCCATCACACCATCATCCCTTCCAACATGTAGTGAACGTACAGCTGCACAGCAGTCCCACACACAAGATTACAGGGTTTGACGGGAGCAAAATGGATTATACACCCACTCTCCACTTTCAGCCTGTGAGTCTTTAGTGAACACGAGCTGCTGAGGTTGCAGGTGCAAAGAAATTGTGGGTTGGTACAGGGAAATGAATGGTCCATTTCATTTTTCCTTTCATCTCTAACTTCGGCTCCATCACTCACAGGTACAATGATGGACAGTATGGAGCACCAGCGGCGAAGCGTGTCAGCGTGCTCAGTCCAACCCACCCACCTCCTGCTCCCCCCATGGCTTCTTCCCAGCCCAACTCCCGCCCCAACCTTGCCCCACCACCCGCGCCTCCTCCCCCACCTCCACCCTCTGGTTTTGGGGTTCCCCCACCTCCCCCCGGCTTCGACACCCCACCCTCCCCTCCTCCTCTCTCCTCCTCTCCCACCGCCTATCCCTCCCCACCTGCTCCCCCTCCTCCACCTGCTATGTCCACAGTTTCTCCTCCTCCTCCACCTCCTATGCCTGCAGGTGGTGGTCCTCCACCCCCTCCTCCTCCTCCCCCTCCCCCTGGCCCTCCTCCCCCATCCTTTAACAACTCCGCTGCTCCCTCTGGTGGTGGGGCGGCACCCAGCTCTGCTCCGAAACCGCAGCCAGCGCCAGAGCCAGAGCCGGCCGGTGACGCTCGCAGTGACCTGCTGCAGGCCATTCGACAAGGTAAGACACGACAGAGAGCAGATCAGTCCTTCCTGCTGATTGGCTGGATCATATTTGAAACAAGGGACACAGCCGCTGATTACAATATGCTTAATGCTAGTGTAACTGTCAGTCGTATTACTTCAGTGTGATGTTATGTGTTACAATCAATAATGGGCATGTAAAATACAATTCATTGTTATTACACAGTGAATGAAACTATTCAACAGGATAGTTCAATTAGCTCTACTTCAATCAGCTGTAACATTGAATAATAATTATCCAATATAAGGTCTAATAAATGGACAGGGACTATTCTATAGTAATGCTACTTTTTTACATTCTACGTTTTTCTACGTTTTTGGTGCCTTAAAGTAACTAGTGGAGGACAGGGACCCACGTGTAAAAACATTACTACATACTGCTACATGTGGCCAGAAAATTTACAGGCTAACTACAAGTATATTTTGCAATTTCAACAATTTCATCAATCGAAGTAAAATGTCCAATACAGACTTTGCAACGATGTATTTTTACATGTTGATACTAGTTTTATCTAAATATGAAGGATAATTGTGACTGATTACACCCCTGATCACTGGTAAGGGAGGAAACATACCTTAGTTTTTAAATTGTGGCTTGTATCGCATGCAACATTTTCCTCAATATACATAAAGAATAAAACTGGAAAGAAGAAGAAAGATTACCAACCTGCGAGCTCCCTGGTAATCACAAAATGTAGCATAGTAATCAATATTAGAATAGACAACCAACCAAGACTATGTAGATGTGTCAGGCACACACTCATTCTTAATTTCTAATTAACTCTCGTTTAGGTTTCAACCTGCGGAAGGTGGAGGCACAGCGCGAGCAGGAGAAGCGGGATCACTTTGGCAATGATGTGGCTGCCATCCTGTCCCGTCGTATTGCGGTAGAGTGCAGCGACAGTGAGGATGACTCTTCAGAGTTTGACGACGACGAGTGGTCTGAATGATCGCCATCCCTTTTCACCGTCACTACCAACTTCATATCTCCCCTCAGCCTTAAACAACATCAGAATATCTCCATTCACATTACATTCTTAAGTACCCAGTGGAGCAGCAGTCCATGTTCTGTTTTGTGTGCGAGTAAGTTTGAGAGCATGCGTGCACATATGTACACATGACCTATTGCTAATCACATTCCTTGGCTCATTTATTCCTATTTATCAAAAATTATTCAGATTAGAGGTGTGAAATCCAAAAACGTGCGTGGTTTGTCCCAGTTTGCCATTGCTTTCATTGGATGACACACCACTGATATTGATGCGAGGGTGTTGTGTGATGTGATGCATGTGCCGCTGCTGAGTCTGTGCGTAAACACATCACATCTGTCCTTATTTAGCTTCTATTAGAATTGGGTGCCCTTTGCTGCAGGCTGCAGTTCTTGATTTTATCTGCTTTAGTGTATCATGGCAAAGGATAAAAGAGAGGGAGTGCACACACACACACACACACACATGCAGGCAACATCTTCTATATTTTTTATGCACTCATTGGAAAGACCCAAGGTGTTGACATCAAAACATTCTCCCTCATTTATAGGCTATATGATATAGATGTAAAGTTTATATTACATATAAAATCATATCTACTAAAGATAATACAATCCCTTTAAACTTGTTTTTTTTTTATCACTTTCCTCCCCTCACTTTTATATTCAGTCTTTTTTTCTGTGGTTGTCATGGGAACACATGGTTGTAGCAAAATCATGAATGAATTATTCAGTGTGATAGGGGAAGTATTGCCTCATGTCAGACACCTGGGGTGTTTGATGAGATCACCAAACAGAACATATGCAGACATTTAACAGATAAATCATAATTCATTTTGTACTGTGTTTCAGCTCTGACATATTTCTTCCTGCCATTTTTATTTTGAACTTCTCTGGGGATGAACTAGGCTCTGATGCTTTCAACACAGGCAGCATTTTTGCCTTATCCTGCTGCCTGATAAGTGTCTTTTTTTATGGTGCAATTCAGTGTCAGTGTAGGTTTATTTTGTTCATCCATGCTGGTCACTGATCAGCTGCTTCCAAAAAAAATGTAACAGCTGCCATTATTGAGTCAAATGTAGAAGTGACTAGTGTAGACCACATATTTTCCAAGTGCCTTTTATTTTAAGTCTGCCTGTGTTAAAGCACAATCACACAGCATGCTTAGCCAAAGTTCTGCTTCTCCTGCCTTAAATTTCCAAATGATTATAGTTATTTCAATAAAGATAGAGTGACTTACAATGATTGTTGAGATTCATCTTCTGTGGGAATGTTTGATTAGCATGTATGCTGTGTTGTGTTAAATAAGAAAGTTCCCAAGAATGTCGAGCCTTGGCAAGAATTGGCCTTATGCATGACTCATCCTCTATCCTGTTGATGTCAGTGTTATACACCTTTTCACAGTGCCCAGTGCTGGCTGTGTAGGGAGTGTGAAAATGAATCGACCGGATAAAAGTCCAAAAACTGAGTAGGAGGAGAGAAAAACCTCTTGCATAATCACTGCATCCTCAGACCAAGGCTGCTTTGTAGATTTTAAAGGGACACAGTGGGTGCAGGGTGATGGTAATAACACTGAAGATTGCTTTAGCCACCAAATAATTTAGGATACAGGGATAGAGAGCAGCAGTCTGTGCCTAATTGAGTTAAAGAGTGAGAGATAGAGAGAGACAAACACTAAAAGCCTTGGTGGCAGTGAAGAAAAGAGAACTGACATCAGGCAGTAGAAAAAGCACATTTTTTATTCATCATTATAAAATATTCATTCATTTCAAAAAGGTTGTGCAACATGAACATATGGTCAGAACCTTTCAAAGTGCCTTTAACAGCATGTGCAAAATAGAATGTCAAAGATCTAGAACTCAGTGTTTTCTAGACATTCAAGTAAATAAAATTGGGCTTTGGATTTCATATGTCATTACACTATGACAGGCTTGCATTTAAAACCCATCCCTTCTCTTGTCTTAAAGTGCAGATGGGCATTAAATCCACTTTTTATGAGCGGGGATATATATAACACCCCCTTGATTGTTTCATTCTCGGGATCCAGTGGAGCTACAATTAACTGTGGATGAGGCACAAAGTACACACAAGACAGTACGTTTAATCTTTGTGGCAACAGCGGAGCTGTTCCAACATGGCTGTCAGCCAGGACAGTTCAGTACATTCTGATCTGCAGAAGGACGTCTTCTCAGAAAAGTGCTGCTTGTGTGTGTGGGAGTGTGTGTGTGAGGCTTCATGTTCTGGATCTGGATGACAGTCAATATAGCTATGTGTGTATCTTGGCACACAAACAGTGATATGTCTAGCATAGATAGTGTGTTGGTTTGGCAATCTACACATCCACGGGGTAGTGTATTTGTGTGTTGTGTGTGTATCTGTGGGGGCAGCAGGCCTGGAGCAGCACCTTGCGAATGTCTTTATTTCTCAGACTGTAGAGGATGGGGTTCAGTAGGGAGCTGCCCGCCGCTGGCACCAAGGTGGCATAGGTGTATAGAGGAGGGCTGGACGCGTCTCCCAGCAGCCCCCAGAGAGAGAAAGGCATCCAGCATCCCACAAACACACTGAGGACCAGGATCAACCGAGAGAAGCCCCTCCCACTGCTGTGTTTGCTTGCATATGATTGGTTGGCTGGGAGGAAGTGCCTCTGGGTAGCAATTGCGTGAGCGTGCCGCCTTGCCACCCGGCATATCCCGGCGTACAATTGCAGGGTTACCATGACAACCACCAGAAACCCACCACACAGCAGCGATAAGTATGTCCTGGTCAGAGGTCGTGCTACAGAGCAGGACTCGGGCTCTCCAAGACAGTGCCATCCCATTGCTGGTCCCGCCCCGATGACACATGCACCCAACCAAACCAGCAGCAGGAGGATGGCAGCTCTGCGACGTGATTGACCTGAGCCATAGGTGAGGGCGTGGCTCAAAGACAGGTATCGGTCCAGAGCAACGCCCATCAGGCTGCAGAGCGAGGCAGTCAGTGATGTCACCAGCAGTCCTGAGGTAAGCAATTCTGACCAATCACTGGGCTCCACACAGAAAAGGAAGAGGAAGTGAAGGATTAGAGCAACGCCTGCCAGGAGATCTGCCAGCCCAAGGCTAGCTAGCAGCAGGAAGACAGGGGCACGCAGAGATGGGGTGGCCAAGATGGTGGTGACAACGATTGCATTCTCAGTGGCGATGAGAGTTCCTGAAACACACAAGGCCACACCCCACACTGTGAGAGGTGGGACCTCATATGGAGATGGGTTATCCAGCTGGTCCAAAGGGAAGAAGGGGTCTTCACCTGAGGACTCATCCCAGCCCAGGTCAGAGGTGTTCAGGATCATGACTGGTCAGCAAACACAATCTAAGAGAGAGAAAAAAGTAAAAACATGTTTGACATTAGCTCTGATGGGTCATTAGTGTTGCTCCATTTGTCCATTAAACAACCTTTCCTTGACCAGAAGCTGTGGTTCGAGAGTGTGAAGCTGCTGGAGGCCGGATGTGTCATCAGACAGAACAGAAGACTTAATGCGGTAATGGAGTATTTAAGATCTCATGCTCTTGTAATCCAATGCATCTGAGCAATAGATTAAGTTTGATTACCACTATTAGTGCATTAAGTGGTATTGGTAATTGTCATGTACTGTGTTTTCTTGCTGCTATCATTTGTCATGTTATATTATCCTATATTATTTTTATCATACAGAGGGATAAAAAATTATTTTGTTTGTAAGTAATGGGACAGATGAATACCATACCATATTTACTGATTAGACTAAGCCACTTGGTGTATTTATAGTCTAATTTATGGCCTTAACCCATCTTGTCCCTAGATGAGATTTTATTAAAAAGAAATAAAACATATCCTGGGCTACAGTGCAGTAAATAACCACAAATATAAAGTAATACAAATTACACACACCATTCTAGGCCGGAAAAACAATCTTTTAAAAAATACCCATTTTGTAAATGCACCACTCACGTAAGGCCTATAGCTCATAAACATGTCCACACTTTTAAAGACAGATTTATTTATTTTTTACTCTGGGCCAATATACTGCTGACTTTCAAATGTCAGTGACGTCACCATTGTCTTGAGGGAAGTCACGCAAAGTTGATCATTATGTCGGCTTAATGCATCGCGGTTGATAGAGTTAGCAAAGCATTAATTCATCATTAGGCTAACATCGATGAAACTATCACTAACAGCTTTTTCTTCAGCGCGTCTCTGTAAATCCAGACTCTCGTTTCTTTTCCCCTCTTGGATTCATCCTGCACGTTTCAGGACCAATCATTATAAATATCTGTAAACTCGCCTGCAGATTAATCTTGGGAGCTTCCACCTGAGGTTTCCCTCTTGATAATGTCCGAACACGATGTTCGACACTATAGACACACCACTGTGAAAGCCTGGGACAGATTCATGTGCCATGCACTGCTGCATTTCTGGAATGAGAAAGCCTGCATAGTTAATTGGACGGTAATTGGGCTATTTCAGGAATTCGCCTGTTACAAGGTTAAGATGCTTGTCCTGGTATGTTATCTTCTTGTTCTGTACAACATGTCAAAGGTTTTGCATGTAGACCAAGAGGAAATACCACATCGTGCCTGTATTACATTAATGTTATTTCAAGATTATTTTTATTTTGCTCATACCGGAGGTTTTTCTTTTTTGAGGCACCAGGAGTCTTTCATCCCCTCCCTCTCACATCTCACAGTGAAGAGGTATATCCCACTTCCTTGTTCGGAGGACCCTCTTGTATAATACAATTGCAGGTTCACTGCACCAGAGAGGATGTCCCCAACATATGCACGCACACATGAACACGCGCGTGCCACACACACACACACAGTAGGCTATATACATATCCGCATAAATTGGATTATTCATCTTACCTTATCAACACGATTCAGTGATTCCTTTGCAGGAGCGAAATAGATTTGCTCTCTTAAAAGACCCAAGTCAAATGATGCTGTGGTGATGCTCTCCGCTGTGATGCTCGGCACCAGTTTAAATAAGGAGGCCAGTCTGGTGCTCTGTGCTCCTGTCTTGCTGTCTTCATCAAAGTTGCGCTTCACTCTCACTTGGCGTGTCTTGCATCTATTTTTCTTCAGTCTCTCCGGAGCGCTTATTGGAGGCAGAATGGATGCTCTTGCGCGCGGACTCAGCCACAAGAGAGCCTGTCTGACGTCAGTGACTGGGAGCCTCGACCAATCAGGGGCCAGCACTGGATGCGGGTAGAGAAGGGAGGGGCCAGTATATGGAGTAATTTCATTCAGAAAAATGCGGCATCTCTGTCGCCCCTCCCACTGCGGTTCACTCTTGCTCTCATTTCTTGTAATAATCACCACCGATGGACCCCCCCCCCTCCCTCCAACACACACGTTTTCTCAATAAGACCCAGGGGCCTGGTTGAATGAGGGGATATTATTTAGAGATGGGCAGGGCTCAGAGGTGTGGAGCTGTGGGGAAGGAGCTCAGGGCTGGCGCTGTCCACGGTGCTGAAACGCATCTGGATGACTCATGGGGAGATGTCCTGCAGAGAAACAGCAATCTGTGTGAAACAGACACTTCAAATGAAAACTATCCACCAGGATAAAGAACAACTTTGCTCAAAATATCGTGTAACTACCCCTTGGTATAACAACAACTCGGCTATGGCTTCTTTTTTTTATTATTATATATATCATATCTTATAGTGATACTATTGGTGATAGTATTGCATTGGGAGTACATTTACGTAGCCTATGTACAAAGATGGGCTGAAGCAGTAGTCTATAATAATGCAATCTGCACAAACATCAAAATTAACCACAGACTTGACAAACAGACAAACACTTCTGTGACACCATTTATTAAAACTGGACACGATAAGCTTCACACATGTGATCTAATAGCCTTAAAATCTTTTAGAAATCTTACAGCCCTGTGCTTGTATGTGTGCAATATTGGCATGAAGATTTGTGATAGAGGGTTTCCTGTGCTCAGACAAAACCTGGAATTATAGGCCTATTTATTTTGCATGTCATGTCATGCATTGATTTGTCTTTCAATTTAAGCATCAGTTCATAGAAGCACAAGCCCCTACAGTAACATAACAGTAAGCAGGGGAGGGGGAGTCATGGCTTTCCCGGTTTGATAGTGAGAGTGTGGGTGCTGCAGAGTGGGCTGAGCTGCTGTCTACGTGGTCGCGCATATCAATGCGCTAACTCGGGGGGAATCTCGTCCTGCTCGAGCCATATTAGGACACACTTCCTGTCGATAAACCCCTCCTACGTCACAGAGAGGATCTGACACTTGACGAGGGCAAAAATGAAGTATATTGTGAAGCAAATTTCTGCAACATTAGAGTTGTTTTTCTCACCTGAAAACTTACTACATGACAAATTTGATCATAGCCCACTACACAATGATTATGTGTAAATCTTATATTTTACAGGGACAGAACTAATAACCTAAGAAAGTTATACTGAAGGAATATTGTAAGGAATGTGATCTGTGGAAGGTCCAGGTGATTTCTAAAACACTCAAAACTGTGATGGATTTGTATTTCTATGCCCTTGGACTGTGTGTATTTGTACTAACAACGGCAACGACTAACAACCAGGCTGTAAATTTCAGCATTATCCATCCATCGTTTGTCGCCGGTGCATCAGCAACGGGAGCATCAGTGGAGGAGGAAATCGTGTTCGACAGGACTGCGGAACAACCCTGCACGCGCGCGTGCGTGCGTGCGTGCGTGCGTGTGTGTTTTATTTTAAATCACGCCAACACAGATCAGCCGCCCCGTGGCTCTGCACAGACAATGTGTGAGAGAGCATTCGTACAGTGTGATATGTGGGAGTACATGAGCCACGTCGGTGTGAGTGGAGGAGGTGGTGATGGTGGAATTCACTGCATAAAGCTGAAGAGTGTGTCGTGATGCTGGGCTCAATTCACACGAGTTTAATGGGTAGGTCCGGGGTATGACTCAGAGCATTACAAAGCAACACTTGCAACTACATTACTTGTACTGATGCATGTACAGGGGCACAGGTAGGAGAGGAGGAATAAATTCGTTTCTTAGTGGGGCGTCCTGACCTCCCTTTTACTCTTCACCAATTTCCACATCATTATCATCCACATGGTACACACACTTTCAAACATTTATTTACTGAATAAGTTGGGACTGCTACTAAACATAATAATATGTGCTTGTGTGCCAAAATAACCTCAACTCATGGTCCCCTTACTTACTTTTTCTGAGCTTTATACAGCTTACGGAGAGTATTACAGTAATTATTCAATGCTTTGCTTCATATGTGGACTTCAAAACCTTCTCTGAGTTGTCTGCCATACACATCCATTATGTTAGAGAGGATTGACAAGTGACATGGCAGCACTTCATCACAGTCAGTGACACATTTGAAGTGATAATAGACCATTGACGCACAGTCTGTCTACTGTACGTAGTCACATTGGTTCTGACCCATCTCTGCCTCCTACGTCAATGTCATTATGTGTTTCAAAACCATTCATGCCTATAGTATATTTAGAGCTGTCTCAATTGGTTCAGATCACTCAAGACACAATATTAAAGGCGCTATATGTAATTTTCTCTCAATCAAAACAATAACAAAAGACCGAGTTTGGTGACGTTGTGAAGTAGCATCGTGGGAGTTGCTGTCTTCACCACCATTGCCACCATTGCAGTCAGCTTCTCCTGGTTAGAATTCCTTCATTGTCAGTCGTTCAGGAGGTTTTTACTAAGAGCCGAATTATCAGCAGATGTCTCCTCCTCCCCAAAACAAATGGCCCCGGTGATTTAATCCAGTAAAAACTCTGAATAAAGCAGTTTCACATTAAAAATTATCCCAGAGGCCGTTAACGTTGGTTCAGCTTGTTTTTCTGATTACTAATGACCCAGACATTCAAGGACGTTTTTGTTGGGAGCAAAATTATCCGCGGAGGTCCCTTCATCTCCAAAACAAATGGAGCTGGTGATTAAATCTGGTAACAACACTGAATAAAGCTGAATAAAAATCTGTGTTTCCCCCAATGCTGTTAGGTGGGTACAGGACGTGTTTGATGGGCTGTGAGCCTGCTCAGTTTGTTTCTCCGAAACTTAAGATAAAGATGTCTGATGTCCGATGACTAAAATCCTTATTCAACTTAAAATATATAGTAAGAAACAACCAAGATATAAAATGTGTATTGTATGTGGCCTGGAATTGGATAAAAAGTCGGTTTTGACTGCTTCTGGCAGACAACAACACCACTGTCGCATGTATAAGGAGATATGATGCCATTGTCAGGTGACCAAATGAAACAGACCGTCACCATGATTAATTAATTATGGATTTATCTTGGTTTGAAAATTGCTGGAAACATTTTGGTTAATGCAAGTACACAACTCAAAATATATAAATAGGTCAAGTTGTTTTCTTTAGACATTTTGAATCTTGTGGCGAATTGATTGTAGATAGTTCTGGTTTATTTCCCATAACAGCTATTGCCACCTTTAATTGGCTCGTGACTGTTTAAATGCAGATACTTGAGACACCTTGTGACATTACGGCCTTATAGCAGACAAAAGTTGCAATGAGTTTGATTAAAGAGTGAATTTTCCTTCACATTATTTAATTGTAAATGTAAAAGCCTGGATAAGTGAACTTATCCAGTATTCCAAAAGAAAAAAGAAAGCAAGTCAGAAAAACAATATGTTTAGCAACAGAAATACATTTTTAGCCATGGTAGCAGTGTGGCTTGAAATGTTGGTCTGTCAGTCAGTCCACCACTTTGGACTTAATCAAAAACTAAGATTAGCCATGACATTTGGTACAAATGTTCATGGTACCCAGGGGATGGATTGTAAAAACTCATCTCCTGACGGAGGATGAGGATATTGATGAAAAATACACCTGATGGCTACAAGTCATTTTACTGCAAACACCTGCACTAACTTAAATTTGTGCTATTTGTAAGGTCATACAGTATGTGTGAATGCTGGTGTGTGCGTGCACTGCCAGCTGAGGTAAACAGGTGTCAGTCCATCCAAACTGGTGTGTATTTCAGGGGCGCTGAGCTGGGCCAATTGGTTGCCAGGGAACCAAGTTTGGGTGTCGCTCATGTTACAAAGATCTCTGTGTCTCCTGTCTTTCTCTCTTTCTCTCCATGTCTGTAGCCAGGAAGCATATCTCTATTTGCAACTATTGGCTACCCTTTTGAGGACTTACAAAAGACATCTTAATTGAAAACTTTTTTTTGCTGATAGAAATTCAACTCAAATCACCAAGGTTTCCAGCTGTCATTTTCAGGTGTTGGTGCTCTGTGGCTGTCAGGATGCAGCAGTGGGTATTGAAGGTCCTTTGCTCCACACTGCTGCTTCTAGCAGGAGTGTCATCTGTATACGCAGGATCAGGTAGGGACGAAGCCACATGTTTTAAATATTTCTCTTACTGTATGACTGTTTCAGACTGTTTTTGTCTTGAAACCTGTTGTTTTCATGCTGCACTTTGTATCTAGTGTGTCCTTTACTTGATTCCACCAGAGCCTAATTTCACTCTTTCCATGACAATTTCTCTCCTCTAATTTACTGTGACAATGGCTCGTTCTCCAGTATTTTGTACAAACTAACAAGAAGCGAAAGCGTGAGAGGTGAATGAGAATCTACCATCCTTTCTTTGGCATGACTCCTGTCTTTTGCCCACTCACATTTTCCGATTCTAACACCGTCCAGACTGGTGGGACATCTTGCAGTAATTACAATTTTAAAATGGTTCTGTGGGAAGATAATTGTGCATCGGCCAATCAATTGGCATTGATTGACACTTCCAATTGAGTGCCAGTCTTTTCCCTCCTACAGATTGTTCTCAAGCCGAGTCATGTGACCTGTGCGTTGGAGACTCCATGCTCAACCTGACAGGCTGTGTCTGGAGGCTTTGTCCAGATGGTGATGCACCTATATGCACACACACACACACACACACACACACACACACACTCACACACACCTATGACCTATGATAGTAATTCAATCATCACAGCTACTGTAACATAAGCTTCCCTGGTTTGTACAAGATGATTGAATTATTTAGTATGCTAGGAACGCACACATAACACAGACAGACAGACAGACAGACACACACACACACACACACACACACACACACACCCACACACACACACACACACACACACACACCCACACACACACACACACACACACACACACCCACACACACACACACACACACACACACACACACAAACACAGTAAAAGGCATTTTCTCTCTCTCTCAGGTAATGATACAGGCATGTGCGTAACTGATGAGGGCGACTCGGCAGACAACACCATGAACTGTAGCTGGACCAGAGTGTCTGAATTGTGCACAGGTAGCAAACAATTCCCTCTGAAATGGACACAAATCATTTCTGTGAAACCTCAGTAACTCTCATCTCTTTTGTATGTTTCATTTTCCAGTTGTGGAGAATGTGGCTGAGGGAGGAGGTGAAGGTGACTCAGGTAAATTGTAGCAGCTCTACTCCAGCATCCCCTCTCCCCTTCCTCTTGCGTCAGACATTTATTATTCCCACAAGAGCTGAGTAAAATGTTCTCCAATGACACTCACTTAGTCATTTCTACCAGTAAAAAAATCTCCATCAGTGCTTTCTCTGGAAAAAAAAAAAAAAAACCTCTTTTCTCTCTCTCCTCTCCTCTTTTCCTACCCTATCTTGCTTTCGCGTAATTTTACCCATTAAACCCATTAAACCATGTCCTTTCCATCCAGGTAATGACAGCAACACCAGCTCATCCCCAGAGTTCTCCCAGGCCAAGTTTGACATGTCCAGTTTCATCGGCGGCATCATACTGGTGCTGTGTCTGCAGGCAGGCGGTTTCCTCGCCATGCGCTTTCTCAAATCCAAAGAGCAGAGCAGCTATGACCCCATGTGAGTTTGTGCACGTAGGTGTTAGAGAATAGAGAATTTAGCGTGACAGTATCAGTTTGAGTATGTGCATGTAAATACGTCTGTGTCACTGTGTGAAGTGATCGTATGTTGGTGCAACAGCAGTCTCTAGTGGCAGGAGAGATCAACAGCACCCCAGTCTACAAGGCAATTCACCTTCAACATCCCATAGATTGTATTTTTATTCTGATCACTAACCTCATCTCTCAATATCAAAATCCTGTCCGTCTGTACTCAGAGAGCAGCCACAATGAAGACAAGATGTGTGAAGGACAAGCAGATGAGGGTGGAGGACAGCAGAGCAGTGACTCATCGACTTGTGACGACAAGATTTTTTTTTTTTTTCTGAGCCCCTGTCATTTTTGGTTTGGTCCCCGTGTGAAGCCCTGGGGGTTGGGTGTGTTTATAAGAGGATATTTTTCTCAGATTACTGCATTGTGTAACGAGTGTCTGTGCATGTGCTCACTATGTATAGTACCATATTTATTTCAGAGACATTTTGACTGTTAGTCTTCATACAATCAGACAAATGAGAAACAAAAAGCCTCTGATTGTTTCAGCGATTCAAAACCCAACATAAATAAATCTTCACTTCAACTATTTTAACTAGTTAAAAGTTTGTCCTCTTGCAAACAACAGGCAACTGGCTGTATCAAATGAGCTGTTTCGACTGTGTAAACAGTGCAGTGCAGTTATGGGAAAGGGTGATATAATCCCATGTAGACAGAAGGTCAGACAAGGTCATTACTGGCATTTAGAACTTTTTTCAAGAACACTGAAATAGACCAAAATGAGACTGTGGAGCTCGATTTTGTGTCTACAAGTACTTCTGTGTGTCATGTGGAGTTGTGAAACTTCCTAGTGTTTTATTGAAACCAAAAATTAAACTCTATATGTATCTTATATCTATTTTATATATTAACTTGTAGTGTGTGAAATTGCTTGTCTGGGGACCCCGAGGAGCCATCTTGAGGATTCCTAAAGGTCCCACTTTTGGGACCATAGACTTATTAGAAGCTGTAGCCCTTCAAACTTCATAAAGACCTCCAGTATAGCTCTAGCACTTCACGACTTTGATTTGTGTGTTTTTGTTTAGAATGGTCAATAGCTTGGAGCCTTTTTTACAAGTTAATTTGTCATGGAGGGGATTTCAGGTTTGGTTGCTCATATTTATATGAGATACATATCAGCTTTAACCCTTTAATAACAGCTCAAAGAGATGTGATGTGGCCCTGTTTACTCGTGATAATACTGGAAAGGTTGGCTTTTATGAAATGTTTGGATTTTTTTGTGATGCCATTTGAATTAATTAATAAGGCTGTCTGTCTGAATAAATAAATAATAAATACCTGTTTCTCCCAGTTTGTGTGTGTGTGTGTGTGTGTGTGTGTGTGTGTGTGTGTGTGTGTGTGTGTGTGCTTCTTGCAGGTCAATGAGAATCTGGTAGCAGCTAAACACTGTAAAAGATTGTACAGTATGTGCTGAGTGTGTATTTGCCCTTGCCAGTAGAGTGAGAGAACAGATTCGACTGTATTCTGGGTGTGACCGGAGACGAGTGCAGATAAGAATCATCTACTAATCCTTAGATATGTGGGTGTCGGTATGGATCCCAGCAGGCAGCAAGAACACAGCGCTTGGTGGAGGCCTTTAGGGGAGCAGCAGGATGGCTGGTTGGATGCACCAGTCGCTGTCTGAGCCAGAACCTACAGGCTTGAATAAGCCCACACAAAAGCTTCCCAACTGGGCAGACTATGGCTGTCATCCAAGTCTGTTGACAAAAGACAGGACTGAATACAGGTCTTTTTTTCACTCTGAACCCCCCTACCCACACACACACACACACACACACACATTTCCAGTGAGAGAAACACATCAAGTCCGCACTAAAGTTGAGGCTGGTTTAATGTGCTGCTGGCAATTCTCTCCTCTGCTTTAAAACAAGCAGAAAGCTCTGTTTGTATGTGTGTATGTGTGTGCGTGTGTGTGTGTGTGTGTGCATGTGTGTGCGTGTGTGTGTGTGTGTGTGTGTGTATGTGTGCGCGCGTGTGTGTGTACAGTGGAGTGGGTGCAGCAGCAGCAGCTTCAGTGTGTGGCCAAGTGTGTGTTAAGAAGGTGTGGACAGCCATAAGGATGAAAGTTACGTCCCACCTCCACCCTGCAATTGGTGTTAGAACATCCGTGTGTTTGTGAGTCATATCAAACAAACACACCGTATCTCTCTCTCTCTCTCTCACACACACACACACACACACACACTGTCATCCTCCCTTTCTGTAGCCTACTTTCTGTTTGTTTCCGCCTCACGCTCGGCTCCCAGCTGAGTGCAGCCCCTGTGCTCACTGACTCTGGAGGGCGTGTTCACTCCGTTCACTCCGTTTACTCAGCACACACACACACACACACACACACGTGAATTAGTAAGCAGTTTCTACATTAAAAATTATCCCAGAGCTTAAATACGTTAGGCTGTTCAGCTTGTTTTTCTGAATAACTAAGTTGTACCCAGATCATTCAAGGACGTTATTTGTTGGGAGCCAAATTATCGCGGAGGTCCCTTCATCTCCAAAACAATATGGGAGGCTGGTGAATGTAAATCTCGGTAACAACACTGAATAAAGCTGAGATAAGAAATGTTTGTTTCCCCCAATTTGCTGTTGGGATAGGCGTACAGGGACGTGTTTGATGGGCTTGTGACCTAGCCTCAGTTTGTTTTCTCCGGACACCCTCTAAGATAAAGATGTCCATGTTCGATACTAAAATCGCCTTAGATTCAACTTTTAAGATATTTATAGTAAGGAAACAACCAAGATATAAAATGTTGTAGTTGGTATGTTGGCCTCGGAATTGGAGTATGAAAGATACGTTTTGACTGCTTCTTCTGGCAGACAGACAATGCAGACATGTATAGGAGATATGATGCCATTGTTCAGGTGACCAAATGAAAAACAGACCGTCACATCGATTATTCAATTATGGGATTTATCTTGGTTGAAAATTGCTGGAAAATTTGTGTAATGGCACAATGTACAACAACTCAAAATACTATAAAATAGGTAAGTATGGGTTTTTTCGTAGACATTATTGGAATCTGTGTGTCGCAATTGATTGTTGATAGTTCTGGTTTATTTCCCATTATGCAGCTAATTGCCACCTTAATTGGCTCGTGGACTGTTTAAAATGCAGATAAGCTTAGAGACACCTTGTGAATGTACGGCTTCTTAATAGCAGCACAAAAGTTGCAATGAGTATTGATTAAAGCGCAGTTGAATTTTCCTTCACCATTATTTAATTGTACAATGTAAAAGCGCTGGATAAGTGAACTTATCCATATTCGCAAAAGAAAAAAAGAAAGCAAGTCAAGAAAAAAATATGTTTTAGCCAACAGAAATACATTTTTAGCCATGTTAGAGTGTGGCCTTGAAATTTGGTCTTCAGTCAGTCCACCCACTTTGGACTTTATATCAAAAACTAAGGATTTAGCCATGAACATTTGGTACCAAAATTTCATGGTAACCCAGGGGATGGATTGTAAAAACTCATCCCTGACGGAGGATGAGGATATGATGAAAAAATACCGACCTGATGGCTACAAGTACTTTTACTGAAAACCACCGCACTACTTAAATTTGTGGTCTATTTTGTAGGTCATACAGTATGTGTGAATGCTGGGTGTGTGCGTGCACTGCAGCTGAGGTAAACAGGTGTCAGTCCATCCAATGGTGTGTATTTCAGAGGGCGCTGGAGCTGGGCCAATTGGTTGCCAGGGAACCAAAAGTTTGGAGTGGTCGCTCATATGTTACAAAGAATCTCTGTGTCTCCTGTCTTTCATCTCTTTGCGCTCTCCATGTCGTAGCCAGCGAATGCATATCTCTATTTGCAACTATTGCTTACCCTTTTGAGGACGTTAGCACAAAGCACATCTATAAAATTGAAAACTTTTTTTTGGCTGATAGAAATTACGCAACTTCAATATCAACAACGTTTCCAGCTGGTCATTTTTCAGGTGTTGTACTCTGTGGCTGTCAGGATGCCAGAGCAGTGGGTAATTAAGGTCCTTTGGGCTCCACACTGCCTGCTTCTAGCAGGAGGTCATCTGTATACGCTTTCCAGAGGATCAGGTAGTGGCGAAGCCACATGTTGTTAAATAATCTTCTCTTACTGATGACTGTTTTCAGACTGTTTTTGTCTTGAAACCTGTTGTTTTCATGCTGGCAGCTCTTGTATTAGTTGTGTCTTTAACTTGATTCCACCAGAGCCCTTACATTTCACTCTTTTCTGGACAATTTCTTACTCCTTAATTTACTGTGGACCAACTGCTCCGTTTCTCGGCAGTATTTTTGTATCAAACTAACGAAGAAGCGGAAACGCGGTGAGAGGTGAATGAGAATCTACGCATCCGTATTCTATGGCTATGACTCCTGTCTTTGCTCCACTCACCACACTTTTCCGATTCTGGACACCGTCCAGTACTGGTGGGACATCTTGCAGTAAATTACCACATTTTAATAATGGTTCTGTGGGAAGATAATTGTGCATGCGGCATAATTTCTTGGCCATTGGAATTGACATTGTCCACATTTGGAGTGCCAGTCTTTCCCTCCTACAGTATTTTCTCAAGCCGAGTGCATGTGACCTGTGCGTTGGAGACTCCATGCTCACAACTATAGACAGGCTCGATGTACTGAGAATGGCCATGTTTGGTCCAGAATGAGCTAAATGCACGACTATTACATAGCACACAGCGAGCCATCATCCCACACACACACAACAAACCAACACACACACACACAACAACACACATCACACTACACACAGCACATAACACAACTATGAACCTATGATAGTAATACTAATCACTCAAGCTACTGTACATAAAGCTTCCTAGGTTTGGTACAGATGATTGAAGTATTATAGTAATGTTCTAGGAAACACCACACATAACACAGACAGACAGACAGACACCACACAAACCCACAATCACACACACACACACACACACACAACACACACACACCACACACATCTAAGTACACACACAAACACAGTAAAGGCTGTTATCTCTCAATCTCCAGGTAATGATCACAGGCATGTGGCAGTTAACTGATGAGGCGCAGACTCGGCTAGACAACACCATGAAACTGTAGCTGGACCAAGATGTCTGAATTGATCAAGGTAGCAAACAATTCCCTCTGAATGGCACAAAAATCATACGAAGTCTTCTGTTGACTCAGTAACTCTATCATCTCTTTGTAAATGTTTATTTCCAGATGTGGAGAATGGTGGCTGAGGGAGGAAGGTGAAGGTGACCAGGTAAATATGTAGCAGCTCTAACTCCAGCATCCCATCTCCCTCCTTCTTGTCGTCACGACATTTATTAACTTCCCACAAGAGCTGGAGTAAAATTGTAATCCTCTCAATGAACTCACTTAGTTATCATTTTCACCCCCTTAAGAGCCATTGCGATACAGATAAAAAATCCTCCAATCAGTGCTTCTCTGGAAAAAAAAAAAAAAAAAACCTCTTTCTCTCATCTACCTCATCCTTCTCTGTTGGTGTTTTTCCTCTAGCCCTATCGCTTTAGCCATTCGAGCACAGTACTAGTCATATCACCCATTTTTAGTACTCTCATCATAAGCCTATGGCCTTTCCGATCCTAGTATATTATGAAGCAGGCTAACCACAGGCTTCATCCCCAGAGTTCTCCCAGTGCGCGATGTTCTAGACATGATCACAAGTTTCATCGAGCTAGGCATTCATTTACTGGTGCTGTACGTTCTGCATGGAGCATAACTCGTGTTAAGTCACTCCGATCCAGTCACAGCGCTTTGCTCGAACAATCTCAAGAGTTTAGCAGAGCACCGACATATGACACCATAGTGAAGTCTTGGTAGATGCAAACGTAGGTAGTTATGCACGAAAGTGAGATTAGTATAACAGTCGACCCGTAATACCACGCTTCTGCAAGGTATGGCTTCAATGCAGTACAGAGAAGTACGTGCGATGTCCGATTCACCTATAGTTAGATGAGTAGATCGTAGTGTTGCTGCAACGAGAAACAGCAAGTACATCTATGGCAGGAGAGAAACAATCAGCACTCTCCCTCCTCAGCTACACAGTGCATATACACAGCTCTTCAACGATATCCAGGTAGATTGCTTATATTTTGTCATTTCTTAGTCATGCTAACCCCTCCATCTCATCCACACTACTCATCTCACTTGAGTCATCCTTGTCCAGCATCTCGTACTCTAGTACCGAGCTGCACATTATCGCTAACACCTACAGTATCGTGTGTAGTGTACAGAAGGACAAGCAAGATGAGACGGACCAGGGTGAATTTTGATTAAGAGAGGTATCAGCGAGTAGCAGTGACTCTAATCGACTGTGAATAATGATGAAACGACAAGATTTTTTTTATGTTTCTGAGCCCCTGTCATTTTAGGTTTGGTCCCCGTGTGAAGCCCTGGGGGTTGGGTGTGTTTATAAGAGGATATTTTTCTCAAGCATTACTGCATTGTGTAACGAGTGGTCTGTGCATGTGCCTCACTATGTATATGTACCATATTTATTTCAGAGACATTTTGACTGTTAGTCTTCATACAATCAGAACAATATGAGAAACAAAAAGCCTCTGATTGTTTCAGCGATTCAAAAACCCAACATAAATCAAATCTTCACTTCAAACTATTTTAACTAGTTAAAAGTTTGTTCCTCTTGCCAAAACAACAGGCAACTGGCTGTATCAAATGAGCTGTTTCGACTGTGTAAACAGTGCAGTTGGCAGTTATGGGAAAGTGGTGATATAATCCCATGTAGACAGAAGGTTCAGACAAGCGTCATTACTGGCATTTAGAACTTTTTTTCAAGAACACTGAAATAGACCAAAATGAGACTGTGGAGCTCGATTTTGTGTCTACAAGTTACTTACTGTGTGTCATGTTGAGTTGTGAAACTTTCCTACGCTGTTTTATTGAAACCAAAAATTAAACTCTATATGTATCTTATATCTATTTTTATTATATTAACTTGTAGTGTGTGAAATTGCTTGTCTGGGGACCCCGAGGAGCCATCTTGAGGATTCCTAAAGGTCCAACTTTTGGGACCATAAGACTTATTAGAAGCTTGTAGCCCTTCAAAACTTCATAAGACCTCCAGTACTAGCTCATAGCACTTCACGACTTTGATTTGTTGTGTTTTTGTTAGAATGGTCAATAGCTTGGAGCCTTTTTTACAAGTTAATTTGTCATGGAGGGGATTTCAGGTTTGGTTGCTCATTTATATGAGATACATATCAGCTTTAACCCTTTAATTAACATGCTCAAAGAGATGTGATGTGGCCCTGCTTTACTCGTGATTAATAACTGAAAGGTTGGCTTTTATGAAATGTTTGGATTTTTTTGTTTTGCCATTTGAATTAATTAATAAGGCTGTCTGTCTGAATAAATAAATAATAAATACCTGTTTCTCCCAGTTTGTGGTTGTGTGTGTGTGTGTGTGTGTGTGTGTGTGTGGTGTGGTGTGGGTAAGGGTGCGGAATGTTGTGTGGGGGTGTGTGGTGTGCTTCTTGCAGTCAATGAGAATCTCGGTAGCAGCTAAACACTGTAAAAATTGTACAGTATGTGCTGAGTGTTGTATTTGCCCTTGCCTAGTAGAGTGAGAGAAAAACAGATTCGACTGTATTTCTGGGTGTGACCGGAGACGTGACACATAAGAATCATCTACTATATAATCAGATATGTGTGTCGGTATGGATCCCAGCAAGGCAGCCAAGAACACAGCGCTTGGTGGAGCCTTTAGGGGAGCAGCAGGATGGCTGGTTGGATGCACCAGTCGCTGTCTGAGCCAGAACCTACAAGCTTGAATAAGCCCACACAAAAGCTTCCCAACTGGGCAGACTATGCTGTCATCCAGTCTGTTGACAAAAGACAGGACTGAATACATGTCTTTTTGTTTCACTCTGAACCCCCCTACACACACACACACACACATCACACACACACATTTCCAGTGAGGAGAAACACATCAAGTTCCGCACTAAAGTTGAGGCTGGTTTAATGTGCTGCTGGCAATTCTCTCCTCTGCTTTAAAACAAGCAGAAAGCTCTGTTTGTATTGTGTATGTGTGTGCTGTGTGTGTGTGTGTCGTGCGTGTGTGT
>NW_019174365.1:4883539-4930829 GCF_002260705.1 Seriola dumerili | reverse complement strand
TGTGTGTGTGTGTGTGTGTGTGTGTGTGTGTGTGTGTGTGCGCGCGTGTGTGTGTACAGTGGAGTGGGTGCAGCAGCAGCAGCTTCAGTGTGTGGCCAAGTGTGTGTTAAGAAGGTGTGGACAGCCATAAGGATGAAAGTTACGTCCCACCTCCACCCTGCAATTGGTGTTAGAACATCCGTGTGTTTGTGAGTCATATCAAACAAACACACCGTATCTCTCTCTCTCTCTCTCACACACACACACACACACACACACTGTCATCCTCCCTTTCTGTAGCCTACTTTCTGTTTGTTTCCGCCTCACGCTCGGCTCCCAGCTGAGTGCAGCCCCTGTGCTCACTGACTCTGGAGGGCGTGTTCACTCCGTTCACTCCGTTTACTCAGCACACACACACACACACACACACACGCACACAACACACACATCCACCGCACTCAGGACAACTTTTCACAAAACTTTTTCACAGATGGAATTGGCGGATGCTGTTAAGTAAGGTAACGCAATTTTGACTTGTCTTTCATGTTTCTCTCTCTCTCTCTCTCTGTATTTTTAATGTGTGTGTTTGAGGGGAAAGTTTAACCTTTGATCCAAAAGTGGCGACAGGTGTCCTCTCTCTCGCGCTGTTCATGATGAGGGAAGTGCAGCACGAGCCTATTTTCCCCTTATAGAGACTCCATATAAATAATAGCGACCAGGCGTTTGAATAATCGTTCAGAAATATAGCGCTAGATACTAGAGTCGTCAAACTTTGTTTATGAAAAGAACAGCAACTGTTAAATCAGTTTTAAGCAGGAATGAGCAGTTTACAGGAACAATATTATCAGGAGAAAAATATGATGTACTCTCCGTCATCTATTCCTCACTACAATATTATTATTTTCTGTGTTGGGTCAGGTTGTGAGAGCTGTGGTGCTTTCACTGTAGCCTATCATATCCTGTTGAACTCTTAGGAGAATCGTTTTGCGCATGCGTTAAGTGCTCAACGGTAACCAGCCTCGAGGCAGTGGACACACACTCAAACACACACTCAAATACAACCGTTTTAAACTGTAGTGCAGCTGGTTAGCTTTTTACCTACAGAGGTTTTCTGTCCTTTTTTAAAAACATCATCTCAGTATCAGAGCAGGTAATGGCAGCTTTAATAATTAAAATGTATTCTTTAGCCTTTTATTGTAGTTTTGGTAGACAGTCCACAGTAGAGAGCATTTGGTGCAAGCAGAGATGAAAGTCTCAATAGCAGACAGTAATAGCCCAACTGAAACAGCATGTGTCCTCACCCACTGAGGCACCAGAGCTACAGGAGGACACAGGATTTCAAAGTGCACTTGATTCCTAAAACTGTGCAGTAGTTCCCGACCTGGGGTTCAGTTTCCCTCTGATGGGTCTTGAGATGATACACGGGACACGGAAGAACTCAAAAAATATTATGTCTTTCTTTAAACTCAAAAATCATTGAGGACCAAGCCCTCATTTAGAATGACGCTGATCAGATACAAAATAATTAAGATACAAGTTAAAGAAGAACAATCAATTAAAACAAAAATAGAAATACAATTAAAAACAATGTAACAACAAAATAAATCAAATGTTAGGAATTATGGATTTAAAATGACCAAGTTGTACCAACAAATTAATTTTTAAAGTGCTTTTCCAACAGCTCTTCAAAGCTCAGTATGAACTCCAGGGACATGGATTAAACATTTTTTCTGACTTTTTGTTTCATCTTCGCTTGCTTTTTGTGGGAAAACTGGTCTTTTACCTCCTCAGGCCTCTAAATGTATTTAAATGAAACAATCTGAGAAGGGAAAAAAACACTCATGGTGGACCAAATATATATAGAATATACTTTACATGACCACATATGGTCCTCTGAATGAGTCAAAACTAAAAAGATACGAAGTGAAAAAGTTTCTACAAGTTCCTGGAACAATAGCAATATTACACCACTTGGTTTAGTTCCTGATATGTTTTCAAATGTATTACAATGAAATCATAATCTATAGCATGTTTATTTTACTCACTGTCACAATGTTAAACAGTACCATTAGGACACAAATGTAACTAGAGATTAATAGTTTCCATCCGTTTGTTTGAGTACTGTGGTCATGTGTCCTTCCCTCTCAGGGATGGAGGGGGAGCAGGTTGACTCTTCTCTTGACCTGAGCCACCTCACAGACCAGGAGCAGTCCATCATCCTCCAGGTCTTACAACGTGACCTGGAGTTGCGTCGTTGTGATGAAGGACGTGTAAGGTGAGAGGCGATTGTTTCTCCATTCACGTGCCAGTTCCAGTAATGACAGTATTCAGTAATGAGCACTAACACACAGAGGGGTGACAAATTAATTTGAGCTCTAAAAGCAGGTTTCAGGTGGGTTGACATCTGGCAACTCTGAAGGCTTTAGTACAGTATATGATTCACATCTTTTTCATATTCATCAAACCATTCAGAGACCTATTGTGTGTTGTGGATGGGAACGTTGTCATCCTACTCCCATCGGGATAGAAATGTTTCATCACAGGATTAAAGGTGATCACTAAAAGGTGACACGTCACGGTCAATCAGAGAGGATGACAGGATGTTAAATGCAGTAAGGAAGCTTCTGCATTTGTTTTGTTTCTCCACTCTTTGTTTCTCCACCTTTTCCTTTAATTTGTCACCTCCATGTTGTAGTTGTAGGTTGAAATTTTTTTTTACATTTTTGCTGTGTGTTATTGGTTACCTGAAACCTCAGTGGGTGGAGTCAAATAACTACAGTGCTTTTAAATACATGTTGCTCTCCAGGTTTTAAATCTTATCCCGGTTTTGATCTCATTCAGGATATGATATTTACATGGTACATGAGACATCTGGTTTTTCATATCCCAGTGTACATGTTCACTACAATATCCAGGTCTCTGATCATCTGGCAGCAGATGTGTCTTGATCCCTCAACATCTGATCTCAGCCACTTATTTCTGAGGAGAAGCACGGCTTTGTTTCTGGCTGCCTGTTACGTTTGCCACTCTGTGGGATTTAGCTTCTCCATCATCAATAACAGAAAACGAGAGCGACAAGGCAATTTCTGTTTTTGTTTTACCAACTACTACATAACTTGAGTTGATGATGCACCTATGCACAGTGCAGTTAATGATGCCACAGTATCCTAAAGGTTTCTAATAGTCTAAATACCTAGTCTCCTGTTTGTGATGCTTGTTTTGATTAATCTTTAAATTAGGACCTGAAGTAATGACTATTATTTATTATTGATTAATGTATTGATTTTTCTTTTTGTGAGCAGCTTAAAATTAGAGATTGTTTGTCATTTGATTTTTACTAATCATCTAAATGTTTCAGTTCTGCTGTCAGGCAGGTGAATGTATGTATCAAACACCTAGTTAGTTTGCGTGTTAACATGGAGAGGCAAATTTTGAGTTATTACATCATTAGGAAAATTGACGTGTCTTTTACATGCTGACTAAGTTCCATGACACCAGTGACAACAGTGACTGTAAACCCTCTGTTTAGTTTCTGACGTCCACTGACTTTTAAAGACAGGAGGTTGTGATTCTTTGCTGTTTAACTTGGCCCCGTGTCAACGCTACAGGAACCTCCAGCAGTCAGAGACAGACCCGGCACGTCTGCGCTTCCTGTCTGGGGCATGGTTCAGCGAGGAGAGCAGCAAACGCCATCGCAATCGGACATCAGGCTGCGACCTGGTCCATGCCACCATACGCCACAGGAAGACAAAGAGCAGAGGTCAGTTTTCATTTAATGCAATACTACTATCTCTGGCCTGCGGGGCTGCTTTTCTGTTGTTATGGGGATATCCCAATGATGGTTCTGTGGTTGTTGCCATGGTAACAGATGTGCCCCTGGCTGGACTGTTTAATGGAGAGAAACAAGAAACCTTGCATGATGACAACAACTCTCCTGAGGCAGAGGGAAGACTGAAGGACAACAAGGAAGTGGAGAAAGCAGGGTTAGTGAGGGCAGAGAAAAAAATCATATCACTTGTTGCAAGATTTGTGTGAAACTGCATTGCCACTCTGTTATTTGTGTTTTCAGGAGTCAAGGAGGTTTGAAACCTACTCCCACACCCAGAACAAGAAGTCCAGTAGCACAGGTCTGTGTGTGCATGCATGTTTCTCATTTCCAAGCATGAAAGTGTTTTCTGAATAATCATCCAGAAGTTAATAACCCATCTTTAATTCCAGGGTCTCCAGCATAGAAATAGTTCCTCGTCATCCAAAGGTAAGAAAGTTTCTATCTCAGTGCCTCTGTGCCTTTCTAGCGACCTCTTTGTACTAATATTAACTCATCATTCTGCTCATAGAGTGTGAAAGGAGAAGTAATGGCCACTCAGAGGAACCTGAGGTGATTATAAAACACACCAACATTCACAGATTATCAAGACTAATGGTTTTGATAAACACTGCTTTTAACTGGCCACATTCTTTCACACTTTCTATTCAGACCCTGCATCAAGACAGAGTCCATATTGTTAATGATCTAAACATATAAATCAATCACACATTTTCCAGTGGTGGGGTATAATAGGGTAGCTAAAGGACATCATATGAAGGGAGAAGGTACCAACTGATAGATGATCACTGGTGATGCTGCATCTGAAAATCTTGTGTGTGCATGTCTAGGATGACTTTGAGCATCACAATGGAGACACTGACTCAATGAGCAGCAGCCTGACGGAGGCAGACCCAGCTTCTCTGAAAACCAGCAGCTCCACCAGCAGCCTTCATTCAGGCTACACGGTACACACACACACACACACACACACACACACACACACACACACACACACACACACATGCATACGTGCACGCTCACACGCACATTTGATTAATTGGCTATCTGGCAAACGCAAGATGACTCAGCTCAGGACAATGACGTAGGTGCTGATCTTTGTTCTGCGCGTGTGTGTGTGTGTGTGTGTGTGTGTGTGTTGTAGCTCAGTGGAAGCATGATGAGTCTGTTCAGCTCAGGAGATTTTGGACTGGTGGAGGTGAGGGGCCGTATCCAGTTCTCACTGGTTTACGAGACCCAGAGGGAGGAGCTGCAAGTCAAAGTGCATCGCTGCGAGGACATCGCTTCAGCACGCAAGAACCGCTCCGACCCGTAAGTGACAGTGTGTGTGTGTGTGTGTCTGCATCTAAATGTGCATATTGCAGCAACAATGTTACATACAAAACCAATCATATAATGTCTGTGTGCACGTGTTTCACAGATATGTTAAAACCTATCTCTTGCCGGACAAGTCGAGTCACAGTAAGAAGAAAACTTCAGTGAAGAAGAAGACACTCAGCCCAGTCTATGATCAGACACTCCGAGTGAGACACTCTCTCATTTACATATTACACAAAGGCAGCCTTCACATAAATCTCCCATCTGCCATTTGTCCTTCAGTTCTCTCCATGTGTCCTGCAACATGCACTGCAGTCACTTATTTCTCTAGTTTTGAAGATGTTAAATTGTCAAATCTTGTAAATCTTTTTTCTCCACTGACCATATGCCTCCATAAATGTAAGCTCCCATAACACTTTGCCCTGTCCTTCCATCCTGTCACGTGTTAACTGTCTGATTCTGATTATATACTGTCAGTACAAAGTGAGGATCGGGGAACTGCGGAATCGGACCTTGAACCTGTCGGTGTGGCATGCTGAGCCCCTTGGGAGGAACGTGTTCCTGGGTGAGGTGGAGGTGTCTCTGGGCCTTTGGGACTGGACCTCCACTCAGCCGCTGTGGCAGGACCTGCAGCCACGGGTAGGGAAGAGTAGATTTGTGTTGCATGCAAATACACACTCGTGTAGTCACATAAATTAGCATGTGTATTTGAATACTCTCAGACTAATATTTACCAAAACACTATGGTGCTCGCATCTACATTTGTTTAGTATCTGAGTGTCTGTGTAACAGTAGTTTTGGCAGCTTTGTTGAAGACACAGAATACAGGGAGGAGTGTCTCTTGTGTCTGGTAGAGCTGAAGGGAGAGGAAGACATGCTGTGAATATCAACTAAGGTTTTATGTAACCTTAATCTTTTCCTGCTTCCACACTTCTGCTTCCCCCCTCTTTGCTTTTTCCTTCTTTTGTCTTTTCCTCTGCTTCTGTTTTCTATTCTTCATCCCACATCACAGGTTCATTTGAATCCAGACTCCATCAGCAGTCGTGGGACCATCATGCTCTCTATTAAATTCATCCCAGACGGATTTGAGGGTGAGCAGAACACATATATCATGGATGCACATTATGTCTTACCTCAATATCACGATTGCATGACTCTTATACATTTTCTGTGTGTGTGTGTGTGTGTTAAGGTAGTGGTCTGCCACTGACAGGAGAGCTTCACATCTGGCTTCGGGAAGCTCAATGTCTCCTGTCCAACAAAGGAGGTGCTATAGACTCATTTGTTAGAAGGTGTGTCAGCTCTGCATCATATTTTCTGATATTTCTGATTCATTTCTAGTAGTCAGAGAAAGCCCATTCCCCTAAATGCAGCCTTAAAGCACACTCAAGTTAGTGCACGCCCCTATATGCTGTAGAACAATGACCAAAAAATGTTTGAATTCTCATTTAAAACATTTAATCCATCTACCTACAATTTCAGTCTTGAAATTGATCCTGGTTGACTTTGAATTCAACTCACAATCATTCTTAATCATATCATACTTTAAACCCCACAAGCTACATACTCCCAGATGCTAGTAGACAGAGTGGCCAGAAGACACGGGTGGTGAAGCGCTCCATCAGCCCTACGTATAACCACACCATGGTGTATGATGGCTTCCACACCAGCGACCTGAGAGAGGCCTGCGCTGAGCTGAGTGTCTGGCAACGTGAAGGGTTAAAGACACACATCTTAGGAGGGATTCGTCTGAGCTGTGGAACTGGTGAGAATCTCTGCGCTTTATATTCACATTAAAAAGACAAAGATGTTTCCAGTACTTAGTTCTTATCAAGGGGATAGACAGAGTCGCCTTCACCAAGGCTTCACATCCTGACATATTCTTGTTTTGATTTGGTGATGTCATATTCAGTATAAACTGTGGTTTCTTGTTTGTGTTGCAAGCAAATACCTGATTTTGCATTTCCATAAATATAAAATGCATCATGTCTTGTACAGCTTAGTACTTTTCTCAGGAGCTTACAGGCATTTAGAAGATCATACTATACTGAAAAGTAGGAACCCCGTTTTAGAACACTGAGGGTTGACAAAGGTGCCACACCAATACAGGAGCTTTTTATCAATAACTTGCCTGTCTTTGTGTTTTGCTGCCGTCATTATACATGTGCAACAGTGAAAAATGGTAAGACTGGTCGCTTGCAGAGGCTGCATCCTGTTTCAGTGGAAGCCCTTTGTGACAGATAATATTGTAGGCAAGTTAGGAAGGGAACCAATGCTCCTGCCTTTACTTTGGTCTGAAAGTAGCCTTCCAAGCTTCATCTACAGTGGTGTTTAGCAGTGGTATGGTGACAGTATTTTAGTCCAGTACTTGACGTTGTATTTCATTCTGTTGGCATTTCAGGCATTTCATAGAGTCATGCTATCAGAGCGAGGTCATTTCTAGGTGACGCCTGGTGCATTGCTGAACATCCCATATTGGGTTGTTGGGGGTTTAAATCTTCCACATAGACCGCAGGATGGGTTGAAGCTGGTGTCGCTATTGAACTTGTATCGTTAATTTAGTTGTTGTGAAGTAGTTCACCTTGATATTGACAGTGTTGTTATGCTCATAGCGGGTGTTGCTGTTCTTAATAAAGAGTGTGCAGCACTGTAGATCAAACCACTGATAGAGCAACATTCTCATCTTATGTCTCATTGTGGGTTTCCTGAAGGGAGATGATGTCAGTAGATTGGTGTGTGTGGGTTGCAGCGAGGATTCCTGTGGTAATGTCTTCATCATCAATAATGAATAATGTGTTGTTTTTGGTTTTTTAATGGCAGGTCAGAGTTATGGTGAGTCTGTCAGCTGGATGGACTCTACAGAGGAGGAGGTCGCTGTGTGGACCTCAATGATTGAAAACCCAAACCACTGGATTGACATGACACTACCAATCAGAACTAACCTCAACCCCCGGTCTGAGTGACTCAGACACACTTCATGCACAAACACACACTGATTCAAATAATGACTGGACTGAAAGAACACTCAGCACATAGGCACATTTAACCTCTCTATACACAGATACACTGTTTATTTCTGTTCGTACACACAAACACACACAGAGGGAGTTAGTAGTGGTGCAATATTGTGAATTAATGGTGTAGAAATATTTAGTTCTGAAACCAAATCTGTCTGCTTTTCAAATGTTTTATTTGTATGTTTTGGCCTCAGTCTGTGTCTTATCTGACAAAAGTGCATTTGTAATCCATTGTAGTTTATTAATTAAATATCAAACCCGAACTTATGTAGCCTTCTGATTTACTTACTGATGTTACATCAAGGAGACAATTATAGAGACATAACTGAATAAGCACAAATTTTATGAAATGAAAATTGTATATCAGTATATCAGAGAAATAGGACAATCACTTTCACCATGCAAAACACAAATTCTGATAATATAGATTTTTAGGGGACATTACTGTAATTGGATAGGTTAGAAATAGCCTGCAGTTACATGCATTCAGCTTTCCCATGTAATGGATTAACTGACTACCACCTTGTGGTCAGACTTTGTACCTATTCTTTGGACTTTTCAGAGGGGACAGTGAAGGTTAAGGTCAAGAACACAGTGTCATGTAATTTGTCCTCACTTTTTTCATCAAAACAAACTGTTATACAACAGGTATCCATCTTCCCTTTTACACACCAATGGACAGTGGAGGAAGGCCTTTATCATATGTGCCATACCTCCTGTCCAGCAGGTGGCATTCTTAACATTCCTGATTCAAGCTGAAATCTCAGCGGAAGTGGCACTATTTGGCTTCCAAAATGAAGTATCAAGAAAGGTATGTATGTTTTGTATCTTAACCCTTTGTAATTTGTGTATCTCTTAAAATATGAGGTCACATCCATTGCGTCTTTTTTGATGACTTGACAAGCTCCATTTCTGTGCTGTGTTTATTTAAGGTAATGCCCATTGAAAATTATGTGAGATACTCTGAATGTATTACCTATATGATTCAGCCTTGAGTCATTTTGCCAAGATCTGTATGTTTTGTCATGAACACTAATCGCCTCGAGCAAAAAAAACAAAAACAAATAAATGGCAATGATGAATTTGGTGCCTTTACAATCCCTCGAGGTCCAATTAGCTGTCGCCTACTTTAACAGTTACGTTTTGTGTACTTGTACTTTTATTTTGAAGGTTTTAGCCGGATTTAGGGACCTTATATTTTGTATCCTGCTTGGCACAGCGACACCAATGGACTGTGTATTTTAAGTGAGAGTTGATTAGTGTATAAAATGTCTCGGATGCAGCTGCTGAAGCAGTTCATCGGTGAGCGGCTGAGTGCGGCAGCAGAGGAGATCTTCACAGCGGTGCAGAAGACGATAATAGAGTGCGAAGAGGAAGCTGCTCGCTCCAAAGGAGACGACGACCAACATGGACTTAAACAAGAAGTGCCGTTACATAGCGAAGGTTTGTTTGTTTGTGTTGGCGGCGGCTTGGGGCTTTAGAATACAAATTTAGAATAAAAATATTAGGGGGTGTTGAATTGGAAGGAAGTGGAACCCGCTCCCTCCCTGTGCTTGAGGCTGGATTCGCCGTTACTAGCATAACACACCTTGAACCTCTAGACCAAACTGTCAGAGGTAGGCATTGTGGGTAATGTAGGCGCCATGTTTTAGACAAGACAGAAGCAAGTAAAGGATAAAAAAACGGTAAAGTTCTGCGGTATAAATGTGTTTCTCGAAACCATATGTGTGACGCAATGCAAGGGCAGATATAGCTGACAAAGAGGCCCCACAAACCATAACTTATTTATTAATCAAACATGATTATTGAGACTTAATTATTAGGCTGCATATCCTTATAATTTGCAGATTATGGTTGCACTCATGCACATACCATTCTTCAGTTTCTTTTAGCAGATCTCAAAAACACTAATTTCTTACCTTAAAAGTTTTATCCAGAGCCACACAGTAATGATGTACTGCTCAAAGATATTGAAGCCCTATGATCATTGATGCCAGTAAGAAGTGCCCTTTCTGCTCTGGGGCTCCTGACAGCAGCTCATCTGGGTGTGCTTCCAGTGAGTATGACCTGTCCATGCTGCTACCAACGACTGACTAGCCAAATATTCTCTCATCTTAAATGAAGGTAAACTGTTATCTAGGTAAAAAACAAAAAAAACAAAACAAAAAAAAACTGGGCAAACTGAGTTCAAGCAAATTTCTCACCTTTTCCTCTTAACAGACCCACCGCAGGTCTTTGTCTGTGCACATGAGCAGAAACACTCCAGGGAGGAGTGGAATCCTGAGAGCTGCCACAACAGCCCTACTGTTGGCTACAAGGACTGTGGCCTGCTGGTCCTGAAGCCTCCAGAAATCAAACAGGAAGAGCAAGAGCCATGGATCAGTCCAGGGAGACAACAGCTATCGGATATGGAGGACTCCGAAGCTAGCAGTTTGAAACTGACTTCCACCTGTATGAAGAGTTGCATTTACTCAGATGTGAGTGAGTTGCAAACTCATTATACAGGGAATGAAGACAGAAAGCCTGTACCTAGCTCCTCAGCAGACCACAGAAAGGTTGAGGGAAACTCTTTGTCAAGTGGTGAATGTTGGACTTTTCTGCCAGGTTGTGCTGTAACTCTAAATAACACTGGGCCTGAGTTGAGTTTAGAAACACTGACAGGCTACAGTATCAGTAAAGACATGAAAGTCCACATGCAGAACCACACAGGGGAAATCCAGCTGACTGAAAGTTCTGAACCACATAGCCCAACTCCACCAAATAAAGAGACAAAGAGAAGAAACAAATCCTATTGCTGTCGTTTCTGTGGCAAAGGATTCAGCCACAGTGCACATCTAGCTACACACACTCAAATCCACACAGGGGAGAAACTATTCAGCTGTGAAGTGTGTGGTAAAGAGTTTCGACATGGCAACAGCGTGACTGTGCACATGAGGATTCACACGGAGGAGAAGCCGTACCATTGCAGGATTTGTGGAAAAGAGTTCCGTCATGTGGGAAACTTGAATGTACATATGAGAATCCATACAGGCGAGAAACCATACAGCTGCAAAGTGTGTGGAAAAAAGTTCAGTCGAAATAATTTAATGACAAAACACATGGCTGTACATACAGGTGACATGAGTTCAAGCACGAGGAGTGTGTTAAGAGGTTCTGTCAGCCTGACTTTATAAGATTTTAGGACTGCTGTCATAAGATATCCAAGTTTTTTGGGTAAAAAAATGAAGCTGCCATTATAGAATGGTTGCAGATTTAAGAGAAAAAGCACATGAAGTGTTACAGTTAAAAGTAATGATTCATTTTAGATAGATAGATAGATAGATAGATACTTTATTTATCCCCTAGGGGAAATTCATTTTAATACCTTTTTGTAAGTTATTGTAAATAAATTATGGGTTAGCGTAAAATGATATTTCCATATGTACAATCCTGACATTTAATACATTTCAAGTGGTAAATGTATTTCAGTGTGTAGTGTCTCTTCACGTCATCTGACTGGTGATGCAGAGTTTTAAATAGCTTAAAAGTCATCCTAAGTGCCTGGTTCCTGTAGCTGATTAGACCTTGTTAATAAACTCTTAAACTCCAACTTTAATTTTGATTCTGAATGTAGTTTATATTGTGTAAACTGGCATTGTTGAAGCTGCCATATTTTCTCTCACAAATGAGTAGCTGAGGCAAACACGCATTTTTGACCTGTGCTTCACATTTTAAACAGCTGACTCAAATGAACTGACTTACAGTGAAGAGATGGCTTGAAAGGTTTGAGAGTAACCGTAAAGAGGAAATTACAATGGTGGAATCAAAACCATTAGGAGTAAGTACAGAAAAGAAATAAATTAAGTTTTTGATTTGAGATTAAACAAGCCTATAAAGGAAGAAATTATAGGCATGTGCAAAATGAATGCCTCACTGGTTGATTTCTAACCATGCACTTGATACATATTCTGGAAACGATTTTATTGGTCATTTTAAAACTAAATATGTGCATTCTCAGCATTTCCTTAAGCCCCGTGTATATCAAGCTAGCTCTTCAGTGGTCAGTCATTCTGGAAAGACAGGCAGGGGAACAACAGTGTTCATGTCTCAGCTTTTCTTTCTACTGCCATTCTTAAAATAAAATAGGGGAGAGAAAGCACGAACATAAAGCAAAGCTAACGTATTTTACAAACAGGCGTGTATATACATTGTAAAAAAAAAAGAAAGAAAGAAAGAAAGAAAAAAGCTGCATTGCCGCCGGAAAAATTAAGCCAGTGTAAGGACGTCCCTACAAAAAATTCCTCTTAACCAGCAAATCGAAAGCATTTCCCCCTGCTTTATGTGAGCGCTGTTATCACGGTTCTTTTCATGCAGTTGTACCAGCTTGAATACTACGTGGTTGCCATGGCGACGGGTTGTCAACATCGCCCCTGTCGGAGGACCTGTACTCATCCTGCCCGGCGTCCTGCCTCAAAAAATGTCAGAAATGTCTGCTATGAACAGAAAGTTAAAACAGACTGTCGCTGAAACAATCTCTAAACAAGTGGAGCACTGTGAGTACTCAGTTAAAACTTATCTTGTCTAAGTATCCAATGATAAAACTAAGCTAGTTTGTTGTGTCAGTAGGTGCGTTCTAAATCCATTTGTTTTAATGAACTACAATAAAAATGAAAAATGTCATATAGAGCGTGAAAAGTCAGTCATTGCTCCTATGATCCTAGTCAATAAAACAGAGATTGAGTGCCTTATCCGAGAGTTCACTGTACTCCTGGGGGAGCCTGCTGCTCCGGGGAGAGCAGTCACCGGCCTGGACAGAGCGAAGTTCAGGAGCATCCTGCACAACGTCTTTGGGATGACCGATGACATGATCATGGACGGAGGTATTCTGTCTACTGACAATTATATTTGAGGAAAAATTTGGATTTGAATAAGTGTGTAAAATGAGAAATATTTCATACTTGGAAGGATAAAAAATAAGATTCATGTGACACTTTATTTTACAGGTCCGTTATTTTCTTTTAATTGTTGAGTTTCTTGGAAAGAACTATATAGTTTGTCTCTATTGTTCTAAGTAGCCTAATTAGATATTAGATGAATATTGTTATTTTTATTAGTTATTTTACTCAGTTCTATTAGTTGTGTTGAGTTTGTTATTGACTTCCAGATGCATTTCCATGAAAGAATTTGCTCAAGTTAAACACCAGCAAACATTTATTACTCATTTATTTATTGTTGGAAACTTTATTCTTCATGTATGCTGATTTGATTGTTAGGAGACACACTTCACATATTCAGCTTATCTGCTTTTATCCAAATAAAAGACTCAAGGTTGTGCTAGAAAAAGTGTACCAACTGACCATGCTCTATTTTACCTGTAGTTAGTACCAAATTATGTGGGTCTTTCCAGGAAACGTTTTAGATTGTATGGAACTGAATTGGAATTTACGGATTCATAAGTAACTTGCGGCAGTTTGATAGTATTGTAACTGGGCATGTTCTTAGAATTGTCACTGATTATCTGTCCTACAGTATTCAGGACATTTGACAACGATAATGACGGTTTTGTGGGTATAAAAGAGTGGATTGAAGGACTGTCTGTTTTCCTTCGAGGGACCTTGGATGAAAAAATAAAATGTGAGCTCTCAGTTTAACGTTCAGTGCTTAGCTTTACTCTCCCACACATAAAAATCAGAGTTACAAGTTATTATGCGAGTAATAACTCTTCCATTTTTGCATGGCTCAGACTGCTTTCATGTGTACGACTTGAATGGTGACAATTACATCTCAAGGGAGGAGATGTTTCACATGCTGAAGAACAGCCTCATCAGACAGCCCACAGAAGAGGACCCAGATGAAGGAATCAAAGACCTGGTGGAGATCACACTAAAGAAGATGGTAAGGTTATAGTTGCAGCTCAAACAGCTGTTGAGTTACTTCTACATACGCTCTCTGTGCAACTTCCTCAAATCTGAAAAACTAGCATCATGTGTTACTGTTTCAGAGGGCAATGACATCTTTATAAAATAGAAGTTGACCACAAGCCTATTGCCAATATTGTTTCCATTCACAGGACCATGACCATGATGGCAGGCTGTCTTTTGGTGACTTTGAAAAGGCAGTGAGAGAGGAGAACCTATTACTTGAAGCTTTTGGAACCTGCCTCCCTGACACCACGGTAATCACAAATTATAGGGTTGATGAGAAATGTAATACATTTTTAAACTAGAACTTCTTAATCTTACATTCTGTTTTTCTTCCTTCTCAGAGTATTGAGATATTTGAGCAGCGTGTATTTCAGGAACAACTGGAACCATGAAGAAATCATGTTCATGTGCATTTTCAGCTGTGCCTTCTTTCATTCAAAAGTTCATAACTGTTTACACTGTGATGCAAATGTCTAAATAAAAACAAGTTGCCATGAGAAACTGAGCTGGTGTGATCAAATCCGACGACGTGGTTTCATCTTTTTCTCCACTGGTTTGACGTCAGGAACTGCTTCCACCTGATAAAAAATGATGACAGTGATTTTACTGGCATAAATTATGACATCTAGACTGCAGGCAAAACTTAATTTTGTTCTGAATTGCTACAACCAAATCAGATCGTAGGTTACCTGTTTCATTGCATTCCGGATAAGGCTGACAGTTGTGTTCAATGATTCATCATCCATGTCCAGTTTAGGTGGTTCAGGTAACTTTGGCCCAATCAAAGGCTCATTTTTTCCAGAAACAGTCAGTGAGTGCTCTGCTGCCTCTTCCATTTTGCGTTTCCTGTTCTCTAAGTGTGTGGTCCTCGGGACAAATCTGACTGCAGGAGCCTGATTTGGAGTCAGTCTATGTTCTGTGCCTCTTTCTCTCTCTGAAGAGGTTTGACTAAAGCTTAAACTCTGCACTGGCTGCTGTTTTGTGCAGATTGTGGCATTATGCAATGTCCCCATTTTGTCTTCTGTTGGTATAGTCCCATATTGATTTTTATATCCATGGTAATAATGTTCCTGGGGAGGTAATGGCAATAAAGGAAAGCTTGAATAATGGCTAATGTTTGAAGTCTCCCCTGTATCATCATTGTTAGGCATTTGATCATGTCTGGATATGATCTTCTCTGCTGTGTTTGATGTTGTGGGCTCTTCATTTGCTGCCTCCTGTTCCTTTTCTCTTGCTTCGAGACAATAAAATTAAAAACTTAGTATCAACCAACTGAACAATTGAAAAACAATTTTGTGTCTTCAGGACTAGGATATAAAAACCAACAAAACATAGGAACATCAGAGGTGTATTGGTACCTTTATTCTGGGCAGCCCTCATTATGTATCTCCTCCGGTCCTGCAGTTTTAGCCTGGTGTCTTCCACAGTCTCATATTCTGGGACGTAGCACACATGCAGCACACCACCATAGAAACTCTTTTCATCAATGTGTCGCTTGGCTGCTCTGTAACAGACATTTTTGAGAAAAATGTTTTTAGCAGGTCTTTTCAACTTTGCCAGTGAAGTGTAATGAAGAGGGTCAGTCAGATCCTGAACCTGGCACTTGTGAGTTTCTGGAACTTGACAAGGTAGACCTCTGTGAAATCCTCAGCAGGATACTCATCCAGGGGCCTGTACTCCTCCACAACTCCGTACAGGGCACACAGCTGGATCAGCTCTGTCATCACTCCAATGGCTGGGACCCCTTGGACCATCAGGTAACGGGACTCTAAATTGATGGTGTACACCTGTCGATAATGCACAAGACAAATATGCACAAACACTTCCGCAACACTTATTAAGGTGCAGTGGGAGCAAATCAACAAACTGTAGTATGCTAATGATAACGGTTGGCAGGATGATAATGATAAGTCTGTAAATACATTGATTATTTGTATTGTCTTTTTATTTTAAGTGACGTTTACCCTAAAGCTTGACTGTCTCATAGCTTGTGTTGTCATTGTGTTTTCCTTGCTGATATTTAGTAGATAGGACCATTTTCTTACCTTAACCGCTTTTGCTTTCCTTCCCTCCCTATACTTTGGCCTAGAAATGCATACTTTTCGCTGTTCATGGTGTTTATAAACCTCTGGGACGCCCCAACAGCCCGAACTGTTGCCGACAGGCGCCGCCATGTTTCTGGAAATAAGTTTCCAGTTGGCACACTTCAAAATAAGAGCACATTCTTTCTCGCTTGCATTTGTTTTGTGGCGTCTCCATGTATACTATCTTATTTTGAAAAGTAGTGTAGCTCAACATCAGCTGCTTTGGTCTAGCTGGACACAGCCAGATCACATCGATTGACTGAACTTTTGCACATTTAACGTTAGCTGACCAACCTGCCTGGTAATTACAGAACTAGCCAGGCAATGTGGAAATTATGTTTAACAATCAGGGCATTCAACCTGTAACTATTGTTTTCAACAACACAAAAAACTGCTTTCTTCACCTCCCCTCGAGGCTGATATCGCATCTTTCCCTGAATGAGGTAAATTAGCTTAAAGCTAGCTATCCAGTTGTCAATATAATCAGTCTGTCATCAGTAGAAATTTGCTGAAATAACCTTCAAGCAAAATGTTAACCTGTTAACAAAAACATTGTATAGTGCGTCTGTTATTCATTTCCTTTCTTTTACACGGATTTAACGTTGTTGTCAGTTTCGGATACCTTCTACTCACAATTATCCCCTTTGTGTGCACATGGGGGGTTAAGTGTTGTCAGCAGTAGCAAATTCATGTGCTCTCTGTTCGGGGTTAATAACAATTCAGCCGATAGTAACGAATAAAAAATATCGTTACTGTCTTCTGAAGGTACCAGTTGTATGGTAGTTCGTATCTTCACTGTTGGTTTCCATTTCGACAACCATTTTTGTAGTTGTTCTCTTGCAGTCTCACTTGGTGGTGACAAAACATTACATTAGAAATGGAGCAGGAGACGGGGTGAATGCTAATGCATTCTTATGAATTACTGCACTGTCTTGTAATCTGTTTTGTTATGGTCATTAGCATCTTTATAAACATATAAAGAACCCTATCTTTCAGATGACAGTTGTGTGATATCATTTGAAGGAATGAAATAGTTCCCATGCTATTTGTACATTATTTTCATTTTCTCCCTTTCTTTTTGGCTGATTGGTCAGAGAAATTATTGGCTCAACCCTCCTCTCCTCCAGTTTGACATCTTTACGCAGAAATCAAACTTGCATTAGCTCTGTCATTGATTGCTTTAATTGAACTACAGAAAAAAAAGTGCCTTGTCTGTTTTTCAGAACCAAGCTTTGGAGTTGTCCTGGGGCCATGGGTCTCCACTGTTCCTCAGTTGGACTCAAAACAGAAGCTCCTCTAGCTTTGACAGCCATAAAGTGGAGCTATGTCGGCAACTTGGAGAAAAGCTGGGACTGAAAGATGGAGAGCAGGTAGGCCTCTACTGTGAGGATTTTTTTCTCTCACATGAATTATTTGTTATCTCTATAAGACACATCCTGAAAATCCTTTGATGGTTTAAAGTAATTGTCAGTTAGTGTTTATGCTTACAGGGTGTTTGTATTGACCTGACTGGTTGTGTGGTTTCCCTCAGGGCTTCCTGAGACCATGCCACCAGGTGTCATCAGTGCATCAAGTGTTTGTGGAGCCTCTGTCATCTGATGACTGGGAGATCCTGGTGGGTGAACATAGTGACTTTGAGTAATGTGGAACCTAATGTCTACATACAATATACATTACATTTAAATACACTCTCTAATTACCGTGAGAAGACCTGTCAGGGACAGGATTGTGACCCAAAATCACTTTTAAGAAGTATTAATTTATCATTGGTTTCCTCTGATTGACACCTCCAGGAGCTTCACAGCGCTGCACTGGAGCAGCAGCTGTTAGATCAGATCAGAGTGGTGTTCCAAGATGCCATATTTCCTGTGTGGGTGGACAGCCACATGGCCATCTACATCCGAATAGGTCAGAGTTAATACAATAATTATGATCTTTTTTTATCAGTCGCAGTCAGTCAGTTAATGCACTATGACTTATCCAAAACTGGGAAATTCATGAGATGAAACATAAGCTTTGATAACTTTATGACCAAAAATTAACTTTTTATCATGTAATAATCCTAAAATATTGCAGGTCTGTGGTTTCAGAGAGGGAAGTTTACTTAAGAAAGCATTGGTCTTGGTCATATCCATAAATAATATTCATGAACACAGTTTGATCTGTCTCTTACTCTGTGCAGCGTCACTTTCGCCATCTGTGCCCTATGGTCGCTTGGAACAGTTCACAGAACTAGTTGTCTCTCCGAAGAGCCGTTCTGGAATTGGTGACCTCAGTGGTTCTCCGGTGAGGAGCAGCGAGAAGCAGCATCTTCACAGAGAGAAAATCCCTGATCTCTCCTCCTCCGTGGGACAGTCGTTAGAAAATACTCCTCATGTCCCTCAAAGCCACCAGTGGGGTGGTATAGCTGACCTGAGGAGCCTCCTACGTTACATGATAAAAGGCACTTATGACCCCATTAAAGAGCTACCACCAGTCCCTGGCATCCCTGCCCTCCTCACTGACTCTACCTACAGAGTGAGCGGTGTGCCTCCTGACTCTCTTTGCACCATAAGCCACGTTGCAACTGGGGTTATTCATTTATTTCCTTGGAGGCAGGGACTAAATGCTGGACTAATTGGAGGCCAGTCTCCAGTGACATATGGCCTACTCTCCAAAGTTCCTTCACCTAAAGAAACAAGGGACAAAGCCAAGCAGGCCATGGACAAACGGAAGAACACAGGAGTTACTAAAGTTGCTGCTTCTGTGGATGGAGGTGAAAAGATGAAAGAAGAGGAGGTCATGGTGGTCAGGGTGGTGTGCCATTGTATTGAGAAGCTAGCAGGCAAACAAAGGAGTCCCAACAAGGGAGAAATCCATAGTGGACGAGTATGGGTAAGTATGCTTTTCAACAGAATAATAGTTGGTCCATTTTGATTTGAGTTCAGTGCTTTGCTGTTATGTAAACTTTCTTACAAAAATTATGATTTTTTTTTTTTCAGATCCCACAGCCCCTGCCCGTCAGGTTGAATATCGTCCCACATTCAACAGTTAGAATAAAGCCAGTGAAATCAACTATCAAAGTGGCCTCCATTATTCGTCTCAAGCCTCTGAAACCACTGGTGAGTGCTGGAGAAGCCATCTGAAGCTACAGTGTGGTGTGCATCATCAAGTATCAACACGTTTCGTTTGTTCAAAGCTGAATAAAATTGAATTCACCCTTTTCCCTTATGTCTGTGTGAACTCTGACATTTTCTCTTCAGACTGAGGAGGACGATGGGGAGATCCAGACAGCTTTCCTTGGTTGGCTGCACACTCAGAGTCATGAACCTTTAGCCTGTCTGACTCCACGGTCTGGCACCGTCCTCCTACATGGAACTGATGGTGATTCATTTCTACACTTTTTTTTTTTTTTTTTTTTTACAAGCTTGTCAGTAATATATTTATAAATCATCTACAGACAAATCTGCAGATGATTATGTGATAAAATTCCCAAAATGTTAGCTATCAAAGAGGCTAAAATCATAATGCACCATTAAAATTACAGTACTTTCAGCTGCAATAAAATGTTTCTGTTCTCTTTTTTCTCATGTAAAGCAAAGTTAGAGTTTGCTTTAACTGTGCTGAAACCAGAACCAGCGAATGATCCTCCAGACCAGCTGTTTCTATTAGCGCACACTATAATCCGGAAGGAAGACATACAGGTATGAACATGCACATATTGTGTTCGGTTCATCAATATGCCAATACAATTTCCACAAAAACAGATCACTTAATGCAGATGACAAAAAATATGTATTTTTAAAAGTCTCAGTGGTGTTGTTCACAGTTGTCACTGTGTGTCACCTTCAGGTAGACAGAGAGTCAGTAACCACGCCAGCTGTGAAAGCTGTAGCTAAAACACCCAACCCAGAGCTTCCCTCCCTCAGCATTCTTGGGTAAGTATGTAGCTATTTCTGAGCCTTTGCATAATTTTAAACAAGGATATATTTCTGCTTTAATTTCTCTCTATATCTCTCACTCCTTCATCTCTCTCCAGTGGGATCAATGATCTCAGCAGGACTGGATTTGAGTTCATCTCCAACAGCCTTCTGGCTAGTCCCCTCTCGAGAGAGCTCTGTAAGACTGGACAGGGGCTCCAAGGAGGAGCTCTACTCATCACTGGTGCTAAGGTGTTTCCTTAAATAACAATAATGAAATCTTTAAATATTGCTGCCTACAACACAAATATTTTTTACATTTTACAGAGTAAATTCAAGTCTACTGTGATTTTTAAGAACCGACATTTACAGTTTCCTAAAGTATGTGACGTTGTTACTTTTTTTCCTCACAGGGGAGTGGAAAGAGCACTCTGTCCCGAGCCCTCTGCAGGAAAGCTAGAGAGGATTTGGATGCACATGTGGAGGTGGTGGACTGCAGAAAGCTACAAGGTCAACAATTACTCCATACCCACACTTAATGATAGCCTGACTGGTTAGAAAACTTGGCTTTATTTATCAGAAACCATCATGAACTAACAAATTTATTTTTAGGCAAAAGGGCAGAAACTGTGAGACAGATGCTGCAGGATATTTTTGAACAGGCAGAGTGGAGGCAGCCTTCAGTTGTTCTTCTCGATGACTTGGATCATGTGACAGGGGCACCATCCTCACCTGAACATGAGCAGGGTCCCGAGGCGCTGCTGCAACAGCACATTGCACAGAGTAAACCATACATTTTTTTATTTGTATGTGTATGTGTTTTTTTTTGTTTTTTTTGTCAGAATATATGATTACAGACAGTATTGGTAATTATTTCTTGCCTTGATGTTAATTCTTCCAGTCTCTTTGTGACTGCAGGTCTGAAGGATGCGGTGGATGAGGTGGTGGTTCACTCCAGCCTGGTGTGTCTGATCATCACCAGCCAGAGTGAGCACTCTCTCCACCCCTCGCTGACTGAAGTGCAGGGGTCCCACTTCATCCAGGGATTTGTAAACATCCAGCCACCAGACCAGGTTATCCCACAAATAAAAACACACAGACACATCAGCAAATGTAAAAAAAGTACAAAATCAGTACAACAGTTTGTGTGTTATTGTTTGCAGGCCCAGAGAGCAGAGATCCTGCGCCGTCTGATCCTCAGAAAGTCTAGTCTGTCTGAAGAGACTCTACAGATTCTCGATCTGGGGGCTGTTGCCAAGGAAACAGAAGGTTACACACCTCAAGACTTGGCACTGCTGTTGGAGCGAGCTGTCCACGCTAGCACTGTACAAAGAGGACACAGTGACCAGGGTAACAAAGACTTTGTTTACACAACACTACAATGATGGAATTCATAAAAGAGCTCCTCATGATTCAAGTCGCTAATTAAGCTAATGCTAGTTTATTGTGCCACTTTCACACAATTTGTCTGTGCTCTGTATCTCTCAGGTGTGTGTCTGTCGTGGAGAGACTTTGCACAGGCTCTTAAGGGGTTCACGCCTCCCTCATTGTGGGGCGTAGACCTCCACACCCCAAGTGGAACTGGGCTGGAGAGGGTGGGAGGGCTGAGAGAGGTGCGGCAGCAGCTAATGGACACCATACTGCTCCCTGCCAAGGTCAGTATCAGTGCAGCCAATAGCAAGACAACCCGATGTGTTTACACTCAGATGGAAGCTCCACTGTGCCACACAGGAGGAGTAGACGTCATGAAGTGAGATAGCCAAAGTGAATGTGATGGCAACCTATTTATCATTTATCACCATAAACTCTATTAATTTTTGTAAAGACAAGCAATTAAGAAGTGATAACAGCAGATGGGATGAATATGAACACATTCATTTTAATGAATATAAACTGATTTATTGACCAGATTTATTTAATTAAGAAGTTGCAGCACACAATGAATTTCATCACTCTTATTTAGCTTACCTTCAATTTCAACACCACTGAATTTATCATGTTTATTTCTATCACTCTGTTTCAATTAGATCAGTAATTGTGTAGAGAGATTCCCTATTTATTTATATGATGGATGATATATGATTAAAGTGGCTTTGTTTTTACCAAATTAACCTGACTTATTAACTTACTACACTTAACTTATTACCTAGTTCCAACACCGTTTCCTTTTCTTATTGACTTAAATTTCCACTTCTCAAAATAATAATTGCAGTTGAGTTCATATCTGATGCTGCCAGCCCTTGTAGCCTTCATCTCTCTATCGTTTTGTTTTAAACCCAACCCTTAAGCCAGTTCCCAAAAAATGTGGCAGGGCACACCAGCGCTATTATGTACAAGTCTTATAAGACCAAAGACTGACATCAGGGTTAAACTGTTTAATTCTGATGTCAGTCTGTTAGTTTAACCCTGATGGAAATTATTTTGGCTTAAAAATATGATTAGGAAACAATAGCCATTGTTTTCCACATTAAATCACAGCAGATGTGAGGAGGTTTTTAATGCAGATCAACAGACTCGATTGTCAAAGTATAAAATTCAACACAACTGATTGTACAATAATTGACAGTGGGTCTTTGGTGTGTTGCAGTATCCCATCCTGTTCTCCAATCTTCCTATCCGCCATCGCTCAGGAATATTGTTGTATGGAGCTCCTGGTACAGGGAAGACCCTGCTGGCCCGGGCTGTGGCCAAAGACAGTTGTATGAACTTCATCAGCATCAAGGTAGGCTCGTCCTTGGCTCATACATTCAAACAGAAGAGTGTGTCTTTCTTTAAGAGAGCAACGTGTATCTTCAGTGACACAGGATATTTCCCTCTCTCCAGGGACCCGAACTTCTGAGTAAGTACATCGGAGCGAGTGAGCAGGGAGTCCGTGATGTCTTCCAGAGGTTAGTGAACATTTACACTCCTCCCAACACCACACTTCCACTCTATTATGACTCATTGCCAGATATAATAAGTAACATCAAATATTTATTGTAATTACAATCCCTGCTAACAACCATTCATATATTTGGAATAATTTATTTTCTGTCCATCTAACTACTCTCCACTCTGTTCCAGGGCACAAGCAGCCAAACCATGCATCCTGTTCTTTGATGAGTTTGACTCTTTGGCCCCAAGGAGGGGCCACGACAGCACAGGTGTCACTGACCGTGTGGTCAACCAGCTACTCACCCAGTTGGACGGGGTAGAGGGACTACAGGGTAGGCCATACACTGCTACATACATTATTGCATGTTCTGCATAATGACAATCCGTTTTAACAGTTAACAGGTTAAATTGGTGTATTTAACTGGTGAATTCAGTGCTACTGTTATGTTTTTAAAAGAATAGTCCAACATTTTGGAAAAAATACATTTAAGTGGAAAACTGAAATGTAAAAATGACTTTTTGTAGTTTTACAGTGGTTGTGTGCTTCACTACTTCTTGTCTGTGAGCAATGACTTCCAAGTCCTTCCATAAAACCACAGCTTGTAATTGTTTGTACAGTCTAAAGAAACAAGATATTGTGTTAATTGGTGTGAACTTTAGATGTGCTCTTAGATGGACTTTCCTACCTTTGGAGAGAGCCAGGCTAGCTGCTTCCCCCTGCTTTCAGTCTTTATACTAAGATAAGCTAACCACAGACAGGTAACCACAGACAGGTATGAGAGTGATATCAATCTTCTCATCTAAGACTTATTTCTCAAAATGTCAAACTACTCCTTAAATTCCAAAAAATGAAAATCCTTCATGTTTGTTTTTGTAGGCGTATATGTGCTTGCAGCCACCAGCCGCCCAGATCTGATTGACCCAGCCCTGTTGAGACCTGGACGACTGGACAAGTCCCTCTACTGCCCTCCTCCGGATCTGGTGTGTTGAATTACAATCAGTCATGAACACTGTTAATGACACAAGACTTTTAAACTCAGTTCATATGCAGGATTATCCAACTATTATTGATCCAACTGCTGACAAATTGTCTCACATCTTCAGGAGTCTCGTGTGGAGATCCTCAAGGCTCTGAGTACTGGTGTCCCCCTTGCTGCTGATGTGGACCTGGAGCAGCTGGCAGCAGCAACAGAGCAGTTCACCGGGGCAGACCTGAAGGCCCTGCTCTACAACGCACAGCTGGAAGCCGTCCACAACAGCTTGGGCACCAGCACACCGCAAGTAAGTCTATTGTATTTTCATAATGCCACCAATGATGAGCTTATTGCGTTGGGTTGCCTTGGGCCACAATAAAACAGGAAGGCAGGGAAATGTTGGCTAGTCCATTTTCAAATTATTTATGGTTCATGTTGAAACTGCCAAGCAGTTTTTTTGTCCCTCAAGGCTAATTAAGCAAGGAGTTTTGTATGCATCTCAGCGTGTATGAGTTGCTCTACTTATGAGTCCATTATCAGTTTACAGCATAATTCAAATTATTCCCATCAATAGCGACAAGGATATGACTGAATAACTTAAACAGTGTGCCAGGACTGCCAGGGGCAGAATGAACTTTTATTTAAGCTGTCTTAAACTGCAGAAACACAGTGAAGTTACTTTGCTTGTTCTTATGTTTTTTTGGGTGCTACAGTGCCTGTGTACTTGTGTATCTAAACTTGGGCCCTTTGTTTCTGTGTGAAAATCAGGAGCTGACCTCTGGCTCAGACAGTGACATGAGCCTGTCCTCCATGATCTTCCCAAACAACAGCAGTGGTTCAGATGATTCAGTGGGGGAGGGAGACCCAGGCATGAGTTTGGACCAGTCCATGGTTCTCTTGGAGCCTGATGATCTCCAAGCAGAAGACGAACGACATCGCAGCAACGTCTGGAGGCTCTACTTTGGAAGCTCCTACGAGTCAGAGTTGGGGAATTCACCGATTTCAGGACTGGTGAGCAATGCTGTCAAGATACCTCAAAAAAAAAAAAAAATTCATTTTCAAGTATAACAGTAGTTCACCCCGTTAACTAGTCAGCAACAGACAAAAAGAATCATTCAAGATATGCTTGAATATGCTTTTTTTTAGATTAAGATGAGAACATCAAAATCACTCTTATGTCTGTGTAAGGAAGGAGCTGGAGACAGGATATGTTTAGATTACATAGCATAAAGACTTGAAACCTTGACCCTGACTTGACCTGATTTTTTACATAAATTTTTGGTCTGTCCATTTTCTCTGTTTCTCTGCATTTCCTGACAAAACTCCCAGTGCATCTCTGGACCCAATTCCATGACCCAGGACTGCACCGGGGCATCAGTTCGCGACCCAGGCGGCTCTCTCCCTCCTGCCTACATGTCCTCCCTCCAGAGCGGATATGAAGAGCTGAGCCCTGATCAGTTGGAGCGCCTACAACAAGACATTAACAACATCAAGAACAACTACAAGAGAGCCAATGTAAGTGACAGCAATGGACAGAAAGATATTAATTCCTGTTGATTTCTGTTGTACTGTTGTTGTTCTGTTGCGTTCTATATGGTTACAGTCAATATGACAGCCTTTAGTACTCTGTTACAATCTATATTACGTTTTTTTTTTACATTTTTTATTCATTTGATCTTTATATTATTTAGTACTAGTTTATACTATTCTATACTACTCTATTCATGGCTAGTGTACAACAAGATGTTGTTAAACTGCTTATTTATGCTGTGTGCATGACTGTTTGTGTGTGTCTGTGAAGGAGGAGGGTGGGCGGGTCCATTCAGCCTCCAGTCAGCAGGGCCTGTTGCTCTGTCAAGCCCATGTGAACTCTGCCCTGGCTGCGACCAGACCGTCTATCAGCAAATCTGACTGGAACAGATACACAACACTGTGAGTACCAGGACACCAGACAGGACCACAATCTCTGCAACAGTCACAGCAATACAAGTCACACTGATGTTGACAGATGAAACCATTGTAACAAAAGCGGATTCATTCATTCAGTCATTTAACAGTTGTCCATTTATTTTGGGGAGAAAAAAAAAATGTGTCTTGAATAAGTTCAGTTGGCCATGAAATTTATCAAACATTTGAAGTCTCACCTACAGGAGGAAATGAAAAACATTTAATAAACTGATGTTTCAAAATTGTTACCAAATAGCAACAAGAGGAATATTAATCAATAAAATAATTCTTCTCACAATATTCAGCATGTTTTCGACTATGAGTCAACTATGTATAGCTGCTGAGTCATCTCATGTGCCAAATGAATGAATAAATGACTTATTAAAGGGATAGTTTGGGTTATTTTACGTGGGGTTGTGTGAATTAGTCATGCATAGTCATTATGTTACCTGCAGTATATTAAGATAAGCGAGCTGCCAGTTACAAGAGGCAGCCGGGAATACCGACACAGAAGCAGAGTGATGTGTTTCTGTGCAGGGGGCCAGCAGAAAAAATGTGTTTCAGACACTTTTAAAAGATGGCCACAGAAACAGTCCAATATCCGTTTAAATGTATACTTCATGTAGAATATTTTCAGCATGTTATCCTCCTGTCAAAACAAAGTGAAGTTTAGCTCTTTCTGATTCACTCAGCTGACCTGCATCTCAGGCGTAATGCAGTGTGTGTTGTAGGTGCACTTGTGCATAGGAATATGGTGGTCCCATGGTTGAGAAAAATACCAAAGGAAAGTGCTGTTTTGACGAGAAGATAACACACTGAAAATATTCTACATGAAGCGTACATTTAAATGGATATTGGATTGTTTCGATTGTTTAAAACATTTTTTTTCTGCTGGCCCCATGCACAGTAGCTCTGTTTGTGTGCCATGTTCCCTGCTGCCTCCCTTAACTGGCAGCGCACTGATCTAAATCTACTGCAGGTAATACACTGACAATGCATGACTACCTCACACAACCCCATGTCAAATAACCCAAACTATCCCTTTAATGCTGGAAAAAACAAGACAACTTCTCTTCTCCTTCCTTGTGTTAGTCAATCAATCAAATCTAGCTTTTGGTATTTTATGGCAATTGTGATGGAAACAGTGTTTTAATAAATCCTTTTCTTTCTTTCTTTTTTTTTTTTAAAGATATGAAGGCTTTGGTGGTTCAGGAGGTGGAAAATCTGTTCATTCTGTCACATTTAAGCCTGGACAACGTGTGACCTTAGCTTGAACAAACACATTAGTCTGACTCATCTAATTCACTAGTTTGATATTTATGAATAAAAGTGGTGATGCATTGATAATTGATTTAACAATCAGTGGAGTTTAACAGTTTCAGAGCTGTAAAAACTATATAAATTAATATGATTCATATAAATATTTGAATTTATTGTTTTCTGTTGATATATGAATGAACCATTTAACTGTTTGAAATGTAATTACTGTACATATGTATAATGTTGGACTATAAAATATATGTTATAATTAAAAATTGATACTTCAGAGTCTCTTATTTTATGAGCTGATGGTGAACTGCTTTATTTCCTGTTTACAACCACTGGATGGAGACACAGTAAATTGTTTTTAACTCTTGACTCCAAGTTTACTCAATAAGTTAAAACTTTTTTAGTTTAGTTAGTTAAAAGATGATTCAGTTGTGGTTTTGAAATAATTTCATACAATGATTTGATTTGCTTAAATAGCACAGAATACCCACACACGTGTTCTTACTTCCTAGCCCTCTTCTCAGGTCACAGTTCAGTGGATCTGTGTTGGGAATTAGACATGGTCACCAAATGTCAGTAAATAATGAGAATGATATAGGTGTAAGTTGACCTTGCCTTAGAGGTGCAACACTACAGGAATTGTCCAGTGTACAGTCTGCAGTCCTTCTCCACAGAATACTGAGATGAGTGAAACACCTGTGTGGGTTTACCATAAGTGTGCAGGTACAGGGACTCCAAAATGACTCAAAATACATATTTGCACTATATTTACTGAGGTCTAGACCCTCTGGTTTATTGTAGAGTTACACATATAATATTTATTATGCTGCTGTTCTGCATGTTAATTTACTCCCTGGATTAATCCATGATAGTTTTACATATACTGTTACTTTAAAGAGAAGGGGTCGGTGTTGTCTTGCCTAGTATAGTGAGGTATAAAAAGGTCATAGTATATTAAGTCATAAAAAAGTAATAGTATAGTAAGGTATAAAAAAGTCATAGTGTGGTGAGGCCTAAAAAGTCATGGTATAGTATGGCATAAAAAGTCTTAGTGTAATAAGGTATAAAAATGTTACGGTATAGTAAGGAATAAAAAAAGTCATACTATAGTGAGGCATAAAAAGGGTCAAAATATACTAAAGTAAAAAAAACCTTATAGTATAGTAAGTGATAAAAAAGAAATGCCATAGTATATTAAGGAATAAAAAAGTCATAGTATAGTGAAGTATAAAAAAGTCATAGTATAGTAAGGCATTAAAATGTCAAAAACATCATAGCATAATAAGGCATGAAACATCATTCTATAGCAATGTATAAAAATGTCAAAAAAGTCATAGTATAGTATGGCATAAAAGGTCATAAAAAGGTCATAGTATGGTGAGTCATCAATTCACATAGTATATTAAGGCATAAAATTGCCAAAAAAGGTACAAGTATAGTAAGGCATGAAAATGTTAAAAAATGTCATAGTATAGTATGGCATAAAACGTCAAAAAAACATCATAGTATATTAAGGCATAAAAGGTCATAAAAAGGTCATAGTATGGTAAGGAATAAAACGAAATAGTATAGAATGGCATAAAATGTCAAAAAAACGTCATAGTATAGTGTGGCATAAAAATGTCAAAAAAACGTCATAGTATAGTATGGCATAAAACGCCAAAAAAACATCATAGTTTATTAAGGCATAAAAGGTCATAAAAAGGTCATAGTATGGTAAGGAGTAAAACGACATAGTATAGTATGGCATAAAATTGCCAAAAAACGTCCTAGTATAGTATGGCAGAAAAATATTAAAAAAACGTCATAGTATAGTATGGCATGAAAAGTCAAAAAAACATCATAGTATATTAAGGCATAAACGGTCATAAAATGTCATAATAAGATAAGGAATAAAACGACAAAGTACAGTATGGCTTAATAATGTCAAAAAAAGTCATAGTATAGTATGGCATAAAAATGTAAAAAAAAGTCATAGTATAGTATGGCATAAAACGCCAAAAAAACATCATAGTATATTAAGGCATAAAAAGTCATAAAAAGGTCAGAGTATGGTAAGGAATAAATCGACATACTAAACTGAGGTATAATATTGCCAAAAAACATCATAGTATAGTGTGGCATAAAAATGTAAAAAAAAGTCATAGTATAGTATGGCATAAAACGTCAAAAAAACATCAAAGTATATTAAGGCATAAAAGGTCATAAAAAGGTCATAGTATGGTAAGGAATAAAACGACATAGTATAGTATGGCATAAAATTGTCAAAAAACGTCCTAGTATAGTATAGCATAAAAATGTCAAAAAAACGTCATAGTATAGTATGGCATAAAATGTCAAAAAAACATCATAGTAAATTAAGGCATAAACGGTCATAAAAAGGTCATAATATGGTGAGTCATCAGTTCTCATAGTATATTAAGGCATAAAATTGCCAAAAAACGTCCTAGTATAGTATGGAATAAAAAGGTTAAAAAACATCATAGTATATTAAGGCATAAAAGGTCATAAAAAGGTCATAGTATGGTAAGTAATGAAACGAAATAGTATAGAATGGCATAAAATGTCAAAAAACGTCATAGTATAGTATGGCATAAAAATGTCAAAAAAACGTCATAGTATAGTATGGCATAAAACGTCAAAAAAACATCATAGTATATTAAGGCATAAAAAGTCATAAAAAGGTCATGGTATGGTGAGTCATCAATTCACATAGTATATTAAGGCATAAAATTGCCAAAAAACGTCCTAGTATAGTATGGCATAAAAATATTAAAAAACGTCATAGTATAGTATGGCATAAAACGTCAAAAAAACATCATAGTATTTTAAGGCATAAACGGTCATAAAAACGTCATAATAAGATAAGGAATAAAACGACAAAGTACAGTGAGGCTTAATAATGTCAAAAAAAGTCATAGTATAGTATGGCATAAAAATGTCAAAAAAAGTCATAGTATAGTATGGCATAAAACGTCAAAAAAACATCAAAGTATATTAAGGCATAAAAGGTCATAAAAAGGTCATAGTATGGTAAGGAATAAAACGACATAGTATAGTATGGCATAAAATTGCCAAAAAACGTCCTAGTATAGTATGGCATAAAAATGTTAAAAAACGTCATAGTATAGTATGGCATAAAACGTCAAAAAAACATCATAGTATTTTAAGGCATAAACGGTCATAAAAACGTCATAATAAGATAAGGAATAAAACGACAAAGTACAGTGAGGCTTAATAATGTCAAAAAAAGTCATAGTATAGTATGGCATAAAAATGTCAAAAAAAAGTCATAGTATAGTATGGCATTAAACGTCAAAAAAACATCAAAGTATATTAAGGCATAAAAGGTCATAAAAAGGTCAGAGCATGGTAAGGAATAAAACGACATAGTATAGTATGGCGTAAAATTGCCAAAAAATGTCTTAATATAGTATGGCATAAAAATGTCAAAAAATTGTCATAGTATAGTATGGCATAAAACATCAAAAAAACATCATAGTATATTAAGGCATAAAAGGTCATAAAAAGGTCATAGTATGGTGAGTCATCAATTGACATAGTATATTAAGGCATAAAATTGCCAAAAAACGTCCTAGTATAGTATGGCATAAAAATATTAAAAAACGTCATAGTATAGTATGGCATAAAACGTCAAAAAAACATCATAGTATTTTAAGGCATAAACGGTCATAAAAACGTCATTTAAGATAAGGAATAAAACGACAAAGAACGGTGAGGCTTAATAATGTCAAAAAAAGTCATACTATAGTATGGCATAAAAATGTCAAAAAAAGTCATAGTATAGTATGGCATAAAACGTCAAAAAAACATCAAAGTATATTAAGGCATAAAAGGTGATAAAAAGGTCATAGTATGGTAAGGAATAAAACGTCAAAGTATATTAAGGCATAAAATTGCCAAAAAACGTCCTAGCATAGTATGGCAAAAAACGTCAAAAAAACATCAAAATATATTAAGGCATAAAAGGTCATAAAAAGGTCATAGTATGGTAAGGAATAAAACGACATAGTATAGTATGGCATAAAATTGTCAAAAAACGTCCTAGTATAGTATAGCATAAAAATGTCAAAAAAACGTCATAGTATAGTATGGCAAAAAAGGTTAAAAAACATCATAGTATATTAAGGCATAAAAGGTCATAAAAAGGTCATAGTATGGTAAGTAATGAAACGAAATAGTATAGAATGGCATAAAATGTCAAAAAACGTCAAAGTATAGTATGGCATAAAACGTCAAAAAAACATCATAGTATATTAAGGCATAAAAAGTCATAAAAAGGTCATGGTATGGTGAGTCATCAATTGACATAGTATATTAAGGCATAAAATTGCCAAAAAACGTCCTAGTATAGTATGGCATAAAAATATTAAAAAACGTCAAATGCACAGTGGAGAGTGACAGGAAACGGGGAGGCAGAGAGAGGGGGAATGACATGCAGTGAAAGGCCGTCCGATGCGGGATTCGAACCGGGGCCGACTGCAGCGAGGACTGTAGCCTCTACACATGGGGCGCCTGCTTAAACCACTACGCTACACGACGCCCCATATCATAGTATTTTAAGGCATAAATGGTCATAAAAACGTCATAATAAGATAAGGAATAAAACGACAAAGTACAGTGAGGCTTAATAATGTCAAAAAAANGTGAAACACCTGTGTGGGTTTACCATAAGTGTGCAGGTACAGGGACTCCAAAATGACTCAAAATACATATTTGCACTATATTTACTGAGGTCTAGACCCTCTGGTTTATTGTAGAGTTACACATATAATATTTATTATGCTGCTGTTCTGCATGTTAATTTACTCCCTGGATTAATCCATGATAGTTTTACATATACTGTTACTTTAAAGAGAAGGGGTCGGTATTGTCTTGCCTAGTATAGTGAGGTATAAAAAGGTCATAGTATATTAAGTCATAAAAAAGTAATAGTATAGTAAGGTATAAAAAAGTCATAGTGTGGTGAGGCCTAAAAAGTCATGGTATAGTATGGCATAAAAAGTCTTAGTGTAATAAGGTATAAAAATGTTACGGTATAGTAAGGAATAAAAAAAGTCATACTATAGTGAGGCATAAAAAGGGTCAAAATATACTAAAGTAAAAAAAACCTTATAGTATAGTAAGTGATAAAAAAGAAATGCCATAGTATATTAAGGAATAAAAAAGTCATAGTATAGTGAAGTATAAAAAAGTCATAGTATAGTAAGGCATTAAAATGTCAAAAACATCATAGCATAATAAGGCATGAAACATCATTCTATAGCAATGTATAAAAATGTCAAAAAAGTCATAGTATAGTATGGCATAAAAGGTCATAAAAAGGTCATAGTATGGTGAGTCATCAATTCACATAGTATATTAAGGCATAAAATTGCCAAAAAAGGTACAAGTATAGTAAGGCATGAAAATGTTAAAAAATGTCATAGTATAGTATGGCATAAAACGTCAAAAAAACATCATAGTATATTAAGGCATAAAAGGTCATAAAAAGGTCATAGTATGGTAAGGAATAAAACGAAATAGTATAGAATGGCATAAAATGTCAAAAAAACGTCATAGTATAGTGTGGCATAAAAATGTCAAAAAAACGTCATAGTATAGTATGGCATAAAACGCCAAAAAAACATCATAGTTTATTAAGGCATAAAAGGTCATAAAAAGGTCATAGTATGGTAAGGAGTAAAACGACATAGTATAGTATGGCATAAAATTGCCAAAAAACGTCCTAGTATAGTATGGCAGAAAAATATTAAAAAAACGTCATAGTATAGTATGGCATGAAACGTCAAAAAAACANGGCATAAAATTGCCAAAAAAGGTCCAAGTATAGTAAGGCATGAAAATGTTAAAAAATGTCATAGTATAGTATGGCATAAAACGTCAAAAAAACATCATAGTATATTAAGGCATAAAAGGTCATAAAAAAGTCATAGTATGGTGAGTCATCAATTCACATAGTATATAAAGGCATAAAATTGCCAAAAAACTTACTAGTATAGTATGGCATAAAAATGTCAAAAAAATGTCAAAGTATATTAAGGCATAAAAGGTCATAAAAAGGTCATAGTATGGTAAGGAATAAAACGAAATAGTATAGAATGGCATAAAATGTCAAAAAAACGTCATAGTATAGTGTGGCATAAAAATGTCAAAAAAACGTCATAGTATAGTATGGCATAAAACGCCAAAAAAACATCATANATGTCAAAAAAATATCATAGTTTATTAAGGCATAAAAGGTCATAAAAAGGTCATAGTATGGTAAGGAGTAAAACGACATAGTATAGTATGGCATAAAATTGCCAAAAAACGTCCTAGTATAGTATGGCAGAAAAATATTAAAAAAACGTCATAGTATAGTATGGCATGAAACGTCAAAAAACCATCATAGTATATTAAGGCATAAAAGGTCATAAAAAGGTCAGAGTATGGTAAGGAATAAAACGACATAGTATAGTATGGCAGAAAAATATTAAAAAAACGTCATAGTATAGTATGGCATAAAAATGTCAAAAAAAGTCTTAGTATAGTATGGCAAAAAACCTCAAAAAAACATCAAAATATATTAAGGCATAAAAGGTCATAAAAAGGTCAGAGTATGGTAAGGAATAAACCGACATAGTATAGTATGGCATAAAACGCCAAAAAAACATCATAGTATATTAAGGCATAAAAGGTCATAAAAAGGTCAGAGTATGGTAAGGAATAAACCGACATAGTATAGTATGGCATAAAACGCCAAAAAAACATCATAGTATATTAAGGCATAAAAGGTCATAAAAAGGTCAGAGTATGGTAAGGAATAAACCGACATAGTATAGTATGGCATAAAACGCCAAAAAAACATCATAGTATATTAAGGCATAAAAGGTCATAAAAAGGTCAGAGTATGGTAAGGAATAAACCGACATAGTATAGTATGGCATAAAACGCCAAAAAAACATCATAGTATATTAAGGCATAAAAAGTCATAAAAAGGTCATAGTATGGTAAGGAATAAATTGACATACTAAACTGAGATATAATATTGCCAAAAAACATCATAGTATAGTATGGCATAAAAATGTAAAAAACGTCAAAAAAAATTTAAGGTATATTAAGGCATAAAAAATCATAAAAAGGTCATAGTATGGTAAGGAATAAAACGACATAGTATAGTATGGCATAAAATTGCCAAAAAACGTCCTAGTATAGTATGGCATAAAAATGTTAAAAAACGTCATAGTATTTTATGGAATAAACGGTCATAAAAACGTCATAATAAGATAAGGAATAAAATGATAAAGTACAGTGAGGCTTAAAAATGTCAAAAAACGTCATAGTATAGTATGGCATAAAAATGTCAAAAAAAAGTCATAGTATAGTATGGCATAAAACGTCAAAAAAACATCAAAGTATATTAAGGCATAAAAGGTCATAAAAAGGTCATAGTATGGTAAGGAATAAAACGACATAGTATAGTATGGCATAAAATTGTCAAAAAACGTCCTAGTATAGTATAGCATAAAAATGTCAAAAAAAACGTCATAGTATAGTATGGAATAAAATGTCAAAAAAACATCATAGTAAATTAAGGCATAAACGGTCATAAAAAGGTCATAATATGGTGAGTCATCAGTTCTCATAGTATATTAAGGCATAAAATTGCCAAAAAACGTCCTAGTATAGTATGGCATAAAAATGGTAAAAAACGTCATAGTATAGTATGGCATAAAATGTCAAAAAAACATCATAGTATTTTAAGGCATAAACGGTCATAAAAACGTCATAATAAGATAAGGAATAAAACGACAAAGTACAGTGAGGCTTAATAATGTCAAAAAAAGTCATAGTATAGTATGGCATAAAACTGTCAAAAAAAGTCATAGTATAGTATGGCATAAAACGTCAAAAAAACATCAAAGTATATTAAGGCATAAAAGGTCATAAAAAGGTCATAGTATGGTAAGGAATAAAACGACATAGTATAGTATGGCATAAAATTGTCAAAAAACGTCCTAGTATAGTATAGCATAAAAATGTCAAAAAAACGTCATAGTATATTATGGCATAAAATGTCAAAAAAACATCATAGTAAATTAAGGCATAAACGGTCATAAAAAGGTTATAATATGGTGAGTCATCAGTTCTCACAGTATATTAAGGCATAAAATTGCCAAAAAACGTCCTAGTATAGTATGGAATAAAAAGGTTAAAAAACATCATAGTATATTAAGGCATAAAAGGTCATAAAAAGGTCATAGTATGGTAAGTAATGAAACGAAATAGTATAGAATGGCATAAAATGTCAAAAAAACGTCATAGTATAGTATGGCATAAAAATGTCAAAAAAACGTCATAGTATAGTATGGCATAAAACGTCAAAAAAACATCATAGTATATTAAGGCATAAAAAGTCATAAAAAGGTCATGGTATGGTGAGTCATCAATTCACATAGTATATTAAGGCATAAAATTGCCAAAAAACGTCCTAGTATAGTATGGCATAAAAATATTAAAAAACGTCAAAGTATAGTATGGCATAAAACGTCAAAAAAACATCATAGTATTTTAAGGCATAAACGGTCATAAAAACGTCATAATAAGATAAGGAATAAAACGACAAAGTACAGTGAGGCTTAATAATGTCAAAAAAAGTCATAGTATAGTATGGCATAAAAATGTCAAAAAAAATCATAGTATAGTATGGCATAAAACGTCAAAAAAACATCAAAGTATATTAAGGCATAAAAGGTCATAAAAAGGTCATAGTATGGTAAGGAATAAAACGACATAGTATAGTATGGCATAAAATTGTCAAAAAACGTCCTAGTATAGTATAGCATAAAAATGTCAAAAAAACGTCATAGTATAGTATGGCATAAAATGTCAAAAAAACATCATAGTAAATTAAGGCATAAACGGTCATAAAAAGGTTATAATATGGTGAGTCATCAGTTCTCACAGTATATTAAGGCATAAAATTGCCAAAAAACGTCCTAGTATAGTATGGAATAAAAAGATTAAAAAACGTCATAGTATATTAAGGCATAAAAGGTCATAAAAAGGTCATAGTATGGTAAGTAATGAAACGAAATAGTATAGAATGGCATAAAATGTCAAAAAACGTCATAGTATAGTATGGCATAAAATGTCAAAAAAACATCATAGTATATTAAGGCATAAAAGGTCATAAAAAGGTCATAGTATGGTAAGGAATAAAACGACATAGTATAGTATGGCATAAAATTGTCAAAAAACGTCCTAGTATAGTATAGCATAAAAATGTCAAAAAAACGTCATAGTATATTATGGCATAAAATGTCAAAAAAACATCATAGTAAATTAAGGCATAAACGGTCATAAAAAGGTCATAATATGGTGAGTCATCAGTTCTCATAGTATATTAAGGCATAAAATTGCCAAAAAACGTCCTAGTATAGTTTGGCATAAAAATGTTAAAAAACGTCATAGTATAGTATGGCATAAAATGTCAAAAAAACATCATAGTAAATTAAGGCATAAACGTTCATAAAAAGGTCATAATATGGTGAGTCATCAGTTCTCATAGTATATTAAGGCATAAAATTGCCAAAAAACGTCCTAGTATAGTATGGAACAAAAAGGTTAAAAAACATCATAGTATATTAAGGCATAAAAGGTCATAAAAAGGTCATAGTATGGTAAGTAATGAAACGAAATAGTATAGAATGGCATAAAATGTCAAAAAAACGTCATAGTATAGTATGGCATAAAAATGTCAAAAAAACGTCATAGTATAGTATGGCATAAAACGTCAAAAAAACATCATAGTATATTAAGGCATAAAAAGTCATAAAAAGGTCATGGTATGGTGAGTCATCAATTCACATAGTATATTAAGGCATAAAATTGCCAAAAAACCTCCTAGTATAGTATGGTATAAAAATATTAAAAAACGTCATAGTATAGTATGGCATAAACTGTCAAAAAAACATCATAGTATTTTAAGGCATAAACGGTCATAAAAACGTCATAATAAGATAAGGAATAAAACGACAGAGTACAGTGAGGCTTAATAATGTAAAAAAAAGTCATAGTATAGTATGGCATAAAACGTCAAAAAAACATCAAAGTATATTAAGGCATAAAATGTCATAAAAAAGTCATAGTATGGTAAGGAATAAATCGACATAGTATAGTATGGTGTAAAATTGCCAAAAAATGTCTTATTATAGTATGGCATAAAACGTTAAAAAAAACATCATAGTATATTAAGACATAAATGGTCATAAAAAGGTCATAGTATGGTGAGTCATCAATTCACATAGTATATTAAGGCATAAAATTGCCAAAAAATGTCCTAGCATAGTATGGCATTAAACGTCAAAAAAACATCATAGTATATTTAGACATAAATGGTCATAAAAAGATCATAGTATGGTGAGTGATCAATTCACATAGTATATTAAGGCATAAAATTGCCAAAAAACGTCATAGTATAGTATGGCATAAAACGTCAAAAAAAGGTCATAGTAAATTAAGGTATAAACGGTCATAAAAAGGTCATAATATGGTGAGACATCAGTTCTCATAGTATACTAAGGCATAAAATTGCCAAAAAACGTCCTAGTATAGTATGGCATAAAAAGGTTAAAAAACGTCATAGTATAGTATGGCATAAAATGTCAAAAAAACATCATAGTATTTTAAGGCATAAAATGTCATAAAAAGGTCATAGTATGGTAAGGAATAAAACGACATAGTAAAGTATGGCATAAAATTGCCAAAAAACGTCCTAGTATAGTTTGGCATAAAAATGATAAAAAAACGTCATAGTATAGTATGGCATAAAATGTCAAAAAAACATCATAGTATTTTAAGGCATAAACGGTCATAAAAACGTCATAGTATGGTGAGGAATAAAACGACATACTAAAGTGAGGTATAATATTGCCAAAAAACATCATAGTACAGTGAGGCTTAATAATGTCAAAAAAAGTCATAGTATAGTATGGCATAAAACGTCAAAAAAAGGTCATAGTAAATTAAGGTATAAACGGTCATAAAAAGGTCATAATATGGTGAGACATCAGTTCTCATAGTATACTAAGGCATAAAATTGCCAAAAAACGTCCTAGTATAGTATGGCATAAAAAGGTTAAAAAACGTCATAGTATAGTATGGCATAAAATGTCAAAAAAACATCATAGTATTTTAAGGCATAAAATGTCATAAAAAGGTCATAGTATGGTAAGGAATAAATCGACATACTAAACTGAGGTATAATATTGCCAAAAAACATCATAGTATAGTATGGCATAAAATAGTCAAAAAACGTCATAGTATAGTATGGCATAAAACGTCAAAAAAACATCATAGTGTATTAAGGCATAAAAGGTCATAAAAAGGTCATAGTATGGTAAGGAATAAATCGACATACTAAAGTGAGGTATAATATTGCCAAAAAAAGTCATAGTATAGTAAGGCTTAATAATGTCAAAAAAGTCATAGCATAGTATGGCATAAAGATGTCAAAAAAAGTCAGTATAGTATGGCATAAAACGTCAAAAAAACATCAAAGTATATTAAGGCATAAAAGGTCATAAAAAGGTCATAGTATGGTAAGGAATAAAACGACATAGTAAAGTATGGCATAAAATTGCCAAAAAACTCCATAGTATAGTATGGCATAAAATGTCAAAAAAACATCATAGTATATTAAGTCATAAAAAGTCATAAAAACGTCATATATGACAAGGAATAAAATGACATAGTGCAGTAAGACTTAATAATGTCAAAAAACGTCATAGTATACTAAGGCATAAAAGGTCATAAAAAGGTCATAGTATGTTGAGTCATCAAATCACATATTATATTAAGGCATAAAATTGCCAAAAAACTTCCTAGTATAGTATGGCATAAAAATGTAAAAAAACAACGCCATAGTATAGTATGGCATAAAATTGCCAAAAAACTTCTTAGTATAGTATGACATAAAATGTCAAAAAAACATCAAAGTATATTAAGGCATAAAAGGTCATAAAAAGGTCATAGTATGGTAAGGAATAAAACGACATAGTAAAGTATGGCATAAAATTGCCAAAAAACTCCATAGTATAGTATGGCATAAAATGTCAAAAAAACATCATAGTATATTAAGTCATAAAAAGTCATAAAAACATCATATATGACAAGGAATAAAACTACATAGTGCAGTAAGACTTAATAATGACAAAAAACGTCATAGTATACTAAGGCATAAAAGGTCATAAAAAGGTCATAGTATGTTGAGTCATCAAATCACATATTATATTAAGGCATAAAATTTTATAGTATGGCATAAAAATTTAAAAAAACAACGTCATAGTATAGTATGGCATAAAACGTCAAAAAAACATCATAGTATATTAAGGCATAAACGGTCATAGAAACGTCATAATAAGATAAGGATTAAAACGTACAACAAGTACAGTAAGGCTTAATAATTTCAAAAAAGTCATAGTATATTAAGGTATAAAAGGTCATAAAAAGGTCATAGTATGGTGAGTCATCAATTCACATAGTATATTAAGGCATACAATTGCCAAAAAACGTCCTAGTATAGTATGGCATAAAATGTCAAATAAACATGATAGTATATTAAGGCATAAAAGGTCATAAAAAGATCATAGCATTGTATGGAATAAAACGACATACTAAAGTAAAGCATAAAATTGCTAAAAAACGTCATAGTGTAGTATGTCATAAAATGTCAAAAAACGTAGCGCTTGCCCTTTCAGTCAGTGAAATTCTAGCATGGCTAATTTGGTTGTCTTGGAAAAGAGACGTAGCCTCTTAGGACATCGGAATGATCTAATATGACTTCACTCCATACACAGTGCAAATGAGTTCACTCAAATATTGGTAGGGACAATTCTGTTCTACCAAAATATTTGTAGGGACATATCTCTACCGTACATATGCAAACATAGGCCTTTGCATAAGACAAATGTGTTTATACAAACACAAAATTGGACTCCCTTATGAAATTATTGCTGTCCAAAGATATAGTTTTGATATATTTCATAGATATACATGACTGTTATACTTTTACAATTGATCGCCAAATTAAATTCCCTTTCTGTATCCATTCAGGTACAAATGACTGTAATACATAATAATATGTATACATGGTGTGGGCGGATACATATATACATACATACATATATGAAATTTTCTGCAGGCTCTTTATCTTAATAATTCTTCATTGATGGGTTTTAGGGCGTCTATAACAGCTATAGGAGTCTTACCTGAGATTGCAGTAGTCTTCAGCCTGTTCCTTGGCTGTGGCAGCGCGCCATCTTGACAATATTTTCCTATTGAAGCGCTACGGCAGCTGTCATCCTACACACACTGGCACTGGCAGGTTCTGCAGTGGTAAATATAGACACATAGGGCTGGATTTGGCTTGCCTTAGTCTTGTGTCAATCCCACACAATGCAGCCTGGAAAAAAAAGGCCCAGTGGGAGATTTTTTCTCTCTCCTCCTTTATCAATCTCTCTTTCTCACTTTCTCTCACGCACATGTGCAGAAAAAGAAAAGGAAATGAGGAACTGTTCCTCAAGGAAATGCTTTTAAAGTACACAGAAAAAGAAAGAGGAACAAAAAATGATATGATGAGAAGCATTCCTGTCTCATGGGACTGTCTGGTGTCCATGTGCAGACAGGAGAGAAAAATCCTGGATGGATCTGGACACAATAATATTGATTTTGTGATACCTTATTGATCACTGTATGGTAAACTTTTTGCCATCCCCAGGGATGTGAGGCAGTGGGACCGGCTTTGGAGCAGCATGAAGTTGAAGAATGGTTCTTCACTTGGTCTTGAACCCGTTACATCACCTGGTTGGTCGACACTCCCCTCCACCCATTAGCAATTTATTTCATTTGGTGCAGCCTTGCTGGCAGTAGGGAAATCCAAAAGACTTATTGTTGTGTCACACAGACACTCCCTGTGATATTTAGCACATCATCATCCATCTTTCATTTCCCCCCACACGAGTTCCTCATCAAAGCCTGACACTGTTGAAGATATAGTGACTTTTGAAAACTCAGGAGCAATTACAGGAGCAAACCTCACGGACCAAGAAGTAGACACCTGAGGCAAAAGTTAAGTTCATTTGTTCTCACATTAAAAACAGTCTCTTGTTCATCACCTCCCCTTCCTCAGTGGTGCTCTGGCTCTTCAAAGTCATCCCGAATGATTCATGGGCTCCGGTTTACAACAAAGTACCCGTCCATTTCACAATATCAAGAGGTGTCAACCTTCACCAGAATTAGATCCTGAGCGACACAGAGGAGAACAAAAGGCTTGCATATGACATGTTCACTTGCTGAGAGAGCTTTTCACCAAAATAGAACAAAAAATGTTGGTGTGTGTGTGTGTGATTGTGTGTGTGTGTCACAGTGGAAACAGAAGGGAGATGAGAGTGGTTTAGTAATATAAGACAACATCAAAAAAGAAAAATGCCTCAGTGGGGTTTAAATAAAATCTACATATTAAAGAAATGTGTGAGAGGCAGAGATGACAGGTGGCTGTGGGACCATTTTTGCTCTGTTAGTTTTTGTTTCTTCTTGACTGATACATTTCCTGGCATGTAGGAATACAATAAAAGGTGCAAAAAAAAGTAAAGTGCTTAACAAATACGGACACCATTATTCTTAATTTTAATTAAGACAAACATGAGTCCTGGGAGAAGAATTTCCCCATTTTACACAGTTTATAATTCAAGAGTGAACAGGTATCATAAAAGTGCTTAGACAAAGAAACCAGGAATATAATCTACAATTAGGGTTAGCAGCTATCTAAGAAAGACCAAGGTCTGTTTTCTCTCAGCTGCTGTTTCCAAAGCAGAAACGTTGAACCCTCAGAATTTTTTTTCTTAGAGCAAAAATGTCTACATGGCAGTTGTTGATACCAATACATTTGACTCATTTTAATTTACAACAGTTTCTCAGTCGTACAGAGTGAATGGATCTTGACAGACTACTCCTCTTACAGCCTATTAGAAAATGCATTAGTGCTGGTACACCTGTGTTAATACTTGTAATCGCTGACTTATTGGGCAGCAGTCTGAGAATAGCTCTTCGTAATCAATCAGCACACAACCACTAACCACCAGTGAGGATAAGACTTTTAGATTCATCACTGAGATAGCTGAGATTAGGCAACTGTTGGGTTGGACGTTTAAATCAGTTTCAGAGTTGTATCCGTTTATCTAAGTCACAGTTTTCCCACCTGCTGCTGGGATGATCTTTTGTCTGGGTTTTAAATGCAATCACTTCTCAGACTCTGCTTGAAATCCTTGCCCAGAGGCCTCTGGTGCTCGCAGCTGAAGGAGCAGGCGCTGTCACTGCTTATTCAGAGTGGAAATTTACCTACCAATTAACACGTTTACTGCGTTTAAGGTGCAGTTTGATTGCATGCTTTTTGTAAGTGTGACAGAATTAGTTTTTTCTCTAATGGCGGCTCTAGAGATGGCTAGTAATCGTGTTGGTGCTTTGTTCGGATGCATTGCCAGATGGAAAATTTTGCACAGATATTTATGGTCCCCTGGGATGTAATCATACTGAATGTTGATGATCCTCTGACTTTCATTAGCGCCACCATGAGATTGACATTTTTGGGTTTTAAAGTGAAAACAACTTTGAAAACTATTGCATGGATTCGTTCATGAAATTTGGTACTGCGTATCCATGGTACGCCGCCAGATGATGATCCTAAAGATTTAGTGATCCTAACTTTTGTCTTCACTAACACAGGTCGATACCAAGGTTGACATTTAACTCACAACCCAACAATTATTCGACAGATTGTCATGAAATATTGAGACAAACATTCATGTCATCCTCTTCTATAACTTTTTGTTTATACAGGGCCATCAATCAGGTCAAACATGTTTTAATGTGTTTCATACTGCTTGTGGTTTAGAAAAATGTCCAGCAATGCTAACTTACTAAGAATGGCAAATTGTTAAGCATTATACCTTTTATAAATAGCATTGGCTAAGCACTGTCCGTTGTGTGAGATGAGGATTATGAGATTTATGTCCAAAGCTTTTGTGCTCTCTGCCTAAGTGCAGGCCTCAACGAAAGAACTGAACAGTCTTGACTGTTAGACTGTAGTTAATTAGTACAAAAACTTACTCACGTATTATACTCATTAAAATATAACAGAATATATATGCCACTATAATAGCTTCAATCAAATTCTCTTCTACAAAATACACATCAAAAGTACTTGAAATATTCACTTTGGCATGGTGGATACAACAAAATCAAAACCGGATCACCTATATAAGAGCTGTTTTTAAGTAATCGCTGGCGACTTCGATACATTATAATAAAGAATTAAAATCATTTTCATAGCGGGTCTATGAGATTTTAACCGAGGAGCTATTAATCAGTAAGCTACTCTCGATTTGGCTTCAATAGACTGCAGCACATCAGAGGTGTTTTATGGTTCCATGACACTACATTTTTGACTGTTATGTAAATTGGCTGCAACCCAGCTCTGGGGCAGTCTGCTCCATATTGACTTAAGATTGCAAGGCCCTCAGTCAGGTGAATAAATAATTTACAAAGGGATCTGCGCTCGTGTCCCTACTAGTTATCATGAATAGTGTAGCAGAGCTCCTCTTGCGGGCTCTGGTGGCGTCCACATTGGACAAAAAATCTCCAGTAAGTGAAGGGACTCATAAGAATAAGGCTGAAAAAACAAATCAATACAATGCTGAGCAGGAAAGACTTCACTCTCGACATTTTTTTTTCTCTCTCCCTTAAGCTGCTATTATCTGGGCACCATTAGATCTCGTGATTTGCTTGAGCAGGATAAAAGCGCATTTTGTCAATACACCGCTCAGGGAACGCTGTGAAATGTATGCACGCACATTCGATAATAAAAGAACAGGAAATGGCAAGTATAGTTTTTTTGTTTTGCACTTGGTTTCACCCCTTAATCCTTTCTGCTTTTGAGACACTTTGAAGATGCAAATATAAAAATCTTTCGAAATAGGTCCTGATGCCACTGATGGATATTAGGAAAAAACACAGCAAGCAACAACCAACTTTGACAAAGGTTAAAGGATTAGTGTTCACGCCATATCATCAAAAAATAATATTCAAGAACTGAAAATTTGAGATGCCGATTGCTGGATCGTTGAGCACATCTACGTGCACCACTCACATGGAGGTGGAAAAGCGAATTTAATATGATGCTACAGCATTCCAAAGAAAAACAACAGCAGCATGTCTCTCTACAGAACAATGCCCCATGGGTAGTCACAGAACTCACTGGTCAGTAGTTTTAATTGGGAGCTATTACCGCAAATAGAAAGTGTCTGTGCGTTTGGCTGAAAACTGACTCGAAACAAACGATCAACAATGGGCACTAACAAGGGCGAGAAGGCGGACCAAGTCCTATGATTGACATGCCACATTGGTGTGAAAGCTGCTGTGGTGGATATTTGTGCCCATATAATCAGTTATATGCTTTATCTGATTTGATTAGTGGTCCCTGCTGGACGAGGAGAGAGCCTGCGCCTGCTCGGCTGCACCCTCGTGCTGTCACAGCACGTCAGCGTGAGTCTCTGAGAAAATTGTAATGAAGGCCAGCCAAATCTTTCCTCTCTGCTGGCCTTTCACAAGGAGAGTGTGCATGGGGAAGCAGCACTAGATCACACACACACCTGGCAAATGAATACCCTTAGAGGAATTAGAGGTCAGCACTTATGTTAAACACCATCTCCATTTCAAGAGGTGGAGGGGTTGTGGGAGGATAGCAGAGTCCTGGAGTCCACTCAGAGACTTGGTACTGGATGAACACTGTGGTCTGTGGTACAGGAAGGACAGTGCGTATGGATAAAGTGCAGTGGAACAGTTGTGATGACTATAAAATATGGTGGTATGTGAGATGTGTGATTAGGTGACGTTTGTTAGACGATAATAGAGCATAGGCGAGGATATTCGTGCACTTTGTTGTATATTGCTGATTTACTTTATTGTGCCATGGGTGTTACCTTGGGAGTTGCTGCGGATCGTTTCTCTTTATAGGTTGTGGTTAACTGCTTATTTAGAGTGGACTGAGCTGCATGTGCTGGTTTACCCCTACTTCGCACGAAATGGACTCAGTGTGCAGAGTAGCTTTGATGATCGAGAGGTATTGGGCGTTGTGAATTAGGTAGGGTGGCTAGACGTTAGCTCGGATTACGAGTTCATGTAAGGTGTAAGATGGGTGAAGTGATTGATGGTAAAGAGGACTTTTATTATGTGTCTGCTTGGAGTGTGTGGGTTGGTTATGTCTTCAGAAGTTCTGCTGTAAAGACTGGACTAGGGGAATGGAGGCTGTGTACAGGAAGGGACAGTGGAGACTCCACTCTGAGGAATCTGATGTAGCAATACATTTTGCTGCAAGTGCTACCGGGGCAGCAGCATCAGAGCGCCTGTGTTCACCAAAGACCAACAAACACTGATCAGGAAGTCTGGCTCAGTGCTGGGATCTTGGAGTTTGTTTGTGCGAGGGTAGGATGCTGCATCAAACAAGGCTGAACTCGTGGAGAACCTTCTCTCACATCCCGTACGCAGCCAACCTGGGCTGGTCAAGAACAGTGGAGAGCTTCAGTAAGGACGCTTCATCAGCTTTGATAAATGATAACGATACGCGCTACAGGAATGTCACTTCCTGCTGCCATCACTCTGACAATCGATTCTCCACTGATGTCTAGGAGAGGGGTCACCCCCGCTGAAACAATGTTTACCTGCATTAACAGGACAGTAACTACTTACGGCCTAGACTTTTTTTTTAATCACATTAAGATTACATCTGTTATAAATTTGGTATATGATGCTGAACAAATTAAAGTTTGAATGGGAGTTCCTATGCTGGAAGTGTCTAGAAGAAGGATTCAAATTGGAATATAAAGAACCTGGAAAATATAAGTGGGATTGCATTTGCAGGCATCTCACCTACTGAGGCAGCAGGGGCATCAGTATCCATTAATTGAGTGACAATCCTCCCCGGAAGCACGTTAGCTCAGTTGAGGTTCCTGGGCTTGGTGGTGATAGAGCTGTCAAGCGGAAATGGTGTCACAGACACCGTGGAGTAAGGGACTGCTCCGACCTGTGTGTTAGGGAAAAGTAAATATTCCTGGTGACACAGCCAGAGCATGTAATGGGAAAATCAGTTGACCAAAACCAAGGACACACACAGCACACACACACACATTCACACACACAGGAGAACTGGAGATAAATATATGCAGGCTTAAAAACAAAAGGCAGATCCTTGGCTCAGTCTTGGGTCCATAAATTCGGAGTTAGACAGATTTTTTTTCCACATAATATTTAAGATGATGATGGCTTTTGCAGTGATCTAAGAGTAATTTGAGTCCGGGCATTTCAAATGCCTCGTACATTTGCTGGCATGTTGGGAGCTGTTGAGCACATTCAGTTGGACCAAAACTAATATTACCTTTTCAATAGCATTTTCTTGCCTGTTTAACATGAAGGAAATCTAACTTAAAGGCTCAATGGGGCTATTTTTATTCGAAATTTAGCTTTATTAAAAAATGTAGGATGACATTTAGGCTAGAAGAAACCTAAATCACATGCAAATTGGAGTCTGTTTCAGAAAGTGACTGCTCTCAAAAGTTGATAGACAGATATCGCAACCAAGGGATTTCATCAAATGCAGTTGTTTTGTTCTGGGGCTGGGTTGTTGTTCCATGTTGCTTTGGCTGCAGCAGCAGCAGGAGCAGCTCACAGTACACGCTGCAGGCTGTGCAAGCTCAGAAGGAGATGAAACATGGTTTAGTTCCTAGAGGAGGAGGAGGGAGGCAGGGTGACGACCCACCAAACTATGAGTTGTGTGTGATGAGGGGCATTTAACTGGCAGAATTTGTACCTGTTTCCTCCTCAAGGCAGTTCCGACATTTTGAGATTTAGCTGTTTATTAGCAGCTTGTATATATTATTCACTGTAATTTCAAATTCTTTGAGTGTCTGGATGAGAGTTTTTCTTGTAGGGATTTTCTTTTTTTTAAAAGAACTGAGTAGTTCCAGAGGGTCAGAGGTTGTATACTGGTGGCTGTGGATTGAACAGCCTTCACTTAAAATATTCATTAAAAGAGAACTCTAGAGGTCAGATCGGGACTCATTTATGAGGTGAAAGGTTATTTATTA